>NC_056727.1:880545977-880750070 GCF_019279795.1 Protopterus annectens
GAATTTGGTCTGCTAATGATTGGCAGTAGATTTTTCATGAACGCCGAGGTGCCAGCTCGACGTTCAACCTTCAATGTAGGCATGCCCATTTACGCATGTATACATACAAACACACACACAGATATGTATAGTATATAATATGTATAATATATACACATATGTGTGTGTGTGTGTGTGTGTGTGTATTAGTATATCTAAAATGTAGACACATCAAAATATAAACACTCAAAACAGAGAGACCAAAATATAGACCGTTCTTTATGAAATCACATAAAAAAACAAACAAAAAAATTACATTAAAGTAATTGCAACAAAGCATACAAACACATTACTTTTGTGATAAATTAACACTAAAATATACTACAATGAAAAAAATACTAAACCATACCAAATTCATAGAATGCAGTTTGTCTGAATCCTGCAGTATTATGGAAAGATTTCTTCTAAGATGAAGTGCAGGGACGGGGTTCACAATGAGCCCTTCACCACTTAACTGATGTGTGCTAACCCTAAATCTAACCCTGCTCATATTTCTAACCCTGTACCTTACACCTTAGAAAAACCCCTTCTATAACACTAGCATTACACAAAACAGGCTCAGTGCCATACAAACACTCACACCAACAAACATGCACAACACTAAAGCTATCCTTTTATCTAACCCTTATCCACAAGCAATTGCACAAACATTTCCAGCCTCAATACCAAGTCACATACCTTTGTCAAAAAGTAGACCGTTTATAATGTAGACTTGACCACATCCTGATACTGTGCCCTTCTAAGTGTTCTATATTCTGCACTTTCTGCATTCTTAACGGTTAGTGTGTGTGTGTGTGTGTGTGTGTGTGTGTGTGTGTGTGTGTGTGTGTGTGTGTGTGTGTGTGTGTGTGTGTGTGTGGATGTCCTGCAAACAGCTGGTGTCATACTCGGACACTGTTCTCTGCACAGTGCTTCCCAGATTAAGCAAAGGCACCTCTATATCTCTGAAATGGACAAAGTGAGTAAGTAAAGACTGAAGGAATGAACGAATAAAGTTATAGGGGAGAGGGAGTTGGTAATAAAACAGTTGTGACTTCTACTCGCAAAATACGGGAAATTTAAGAAAATTAGACAATTGGAGACGCATTCTCGGCATGTGTAGGTATTACAAGATGGTGGCGTCAACTAGTGCTGAAAAAAAAAAGGTACAACAAAATTTAGTATCTGTGAAAAGAAACTCTACGTGCTATTTAAAATGGAAACTATAATAGGCCATGAGAATATGAGTTTAATATGGGACATTTTTCTTTAGGAAGAAAATGGTAGTAGATGAATCGATATGGGGAGGTAACAGATTAGCAAAAACCTTTCCTTGAGAATAAAGTCAGTATGTTGACATATTTTAGGACAGTAAAATATGATCTAGAGATAAGATCAATGAGAGTATTTTACAAAAATACAAAGGTGGGCATTATTTGAGGAGGTGTACAGTCAGAAATATCATAAACACTGGGTACTGCACAGCTATCTATGAAGTTTGCCAGTATAAGTACTTTATGGGAGTATAAGAGGTTCTCCGGTTCGATTCTCGGCTGGAGCACCTTCTGTGTTGAATCTGCATGTCCTCAGTGCGGTCGAGTGACGTTTAAAGACATGCAGGTAGGTGCGTGAATGGGTGTGCCTTCTTTGAAGGTTGGGCGTCAGGCTGGCAACTCGGCACAGTAAAAATCCACTGCCGCAACCCCTATCCGGGAAAAGCCGAAATACATTATTTTTATTCTGTTACAAGCAATCAAACAGTTAGTATAAAGAGGGAAAGAGTCTGTATGGCACAGATGAGGGTAAGCAATACATATGCATATAATTTAGCAGCCTTTGTAGGTAAAGTAGAAACACTGTGGGAGGAATAAACAGGAAATTCTGAATATCTGAAATCTAATTAAATATAACTAAAGCCAACATTCTGCTGTAAATAAAGACAGAGTTAATTTTTTTCCTGTAGGATGGTGGAGGAAAACACAGACTTAAAAGTGTTAGTTTGGAGGCTAAGTCAAGTAAATTCTGAAATGCAGCACATTATTATAAAAAGTTAAGGTTAAGATGGACAGACAGAAAGGATGTGGTTAGGTATACAATCTTGGTTATTAAATCATAAGCAAACATTTAGACCATGTGCCAAAGGGTGACAGAAAGAAGTCAAACGTGGACAGAGCTAAACATAAGACTGTAATCAAATGTAAAATGGATCCCTCTGCATCTTGAACATGTAAATGCTTTAAGCAGCAGAAAACTAGATCAGAGGAAGAAGAGACTAGAGTAGTAACCAGATTCACAAAATGGTAATATACAAATAAACACCAATTCTAAATTGTAAAGATGAAATTTGTAGCATCAATGGCAGTAGAATTCAAGGGAAACAGCATATACAGAAGTTAAGTGTTTTGCGATAAAAGAATAGAGGAGAAATAGAAAAATAACAGAGCTGTGAAGTGGTACATTGGTGTCTAGTAGCAAAACACCTTGGCCCTCAAACCCTACCATGTGCCAGCCTCACCCTGGTTCCAAATATGAATGCACATGAAAAATCATGTGCCCTTACTAATACCAACATTTGAAAAATCACATTCTCTTACGGATACCAGCATTTTACTACATGCAAAAACTAGAAACTGACAAAAAATGCAGCTATATGATAATTAGAAGTTGGGGGCAGCAGTGCTGAAGCCTAGTGAGCATATCTGTGGAAAGCATCTAGACCACATCTGACCGGAGGTCCTACTACAGCATTGCACTCACTCAAAAAAAAAAAAAAAAGACAGTATCATAGACAAATAGGCTCATTAAATCAGGCAAGAGCTGCACACCATCACCATCATTTACTCTCCAGAATTACTGTCAATAACAGGTCATCTAATTAAAACTACTCAGGGTTGTACAAAATACAGGTAAACTGCCAAACCTCAATGACTTGTACCAGTTAGATGTTTTTTAGCCCATGAACACTTCTTAGGACTAGAAAGTAGAACTCTTGCCTAAATCAGGCATCTCTTATGTTTGGGGCATATACATATTTGTCTTGCCTATTCATTCCCGATCCATCCCAGACACACACCTTAAATGCTTCTGTCTCATAAGTACAACAGACATTCCTTTTCTTATTGCCTTCAGGGGCTGGACTAGTGCACACACTCATTGCTGTAAGTAATGCACGGTCCACTGATAACCCTGAAATAACACAGATGTTAAGATCTTTTATATTCTTTTCTTTAAATTCCTCCCACTAGTGAAAACTGTGGGTTTGATATCACAGACAGCTGTCAGATGACTGTTTCTGTAGCTTCTTTGGCAACTGCTAAGAATGAGGAACTGTGCTATGATTTGAATACCACAACAATGGTCCTAAATACCTTGATAAAAAATTAATCTACAGAAATGAATACCTTGATTAAAAAAGATCTACAGAAATGATTTCTACTCTCCCCTACTTGTTGAGAGCTACTCAAAATGTGTGATGATGATGGCATTATTTTATAGCTTTCCTGACGCAGTAGTCATATCTTATAAATCTTCCTAACACCACACCATCTTCCTCTCACGCAACAGTAAAGTTCATGCATGCAGCGTGCTTTTTAGTAATGTAAAACCACTAAGTGACAACATGGTGCACAGTACGCATTACTGCCTGAAAGAGATCAATTTTCCAGTTCAGGTCTCAAATATTCTTGCATTACCAACAATAAACAAAACGTTAAACAGACCTTCTGAAGACATGACATAATACACCAACTAGTGCTTCATCCACCCCATCCTTCCTATAGCTCTAAAAAATAAGTTTGTGCAAAAAAATGAAAAACTCTATAGCACTCTGGTAGAATGTCTACATAAAGAAGTTCTGGAAATACCTATCACAGGGCTGTGGAACACTGGCTGCATAGCCCTATCAGTCATTACGGCTTGGAATGATTGCCACACTGGGCAAGTGGGGATAGACAATGAGGTTCAACTGCCTTATGGCTCAGGCTTGGCACATCCCCACAGGCACGCCTCACTACTCATCCATCCTCACAGTGTAATGTTGCCTCTTGATGGGTGTAGGACCTACAAAAAACTGGCATGCAAGACAGCAAATGTGGCACTGCCAGCTGGTAGTTTCCACTTACTCTCCCCGACCCTCCTACTCCCAAGATGGTCCTAACCTCAGGAGACAGAGCTGGGGCCATAAGATAGGAGCACACTAACAGAACACAACAGATCATGGTCAGCTGCAGACAAGCCAGAAACCAAAAAAAGTTCTGAAAGTGACTCGGGTAGCAGGATCAGAAAAAAAAGAGGTAACATGACAAACTGTTTTCTTTCTTAATAACTACCTCAAATCAGAGACTGAAAAATGACTGTTGCGACAGCTGTAATAAAAATGTGTGCTGTGGCAAATGAGATTTTTATGTACACAATGACAAGGTGGAAGACAGAAAAATAATTGTATTTTTAGCAATATTCCTTCTATTTATTTAGGACGGCATGACTGATTTAACAAGCTAGAAAATAAGGATAATGGGTATTAGTTAAGTTAAATATATGATGTTATGTTGATTTCCTAACTACTTAGCCAAGAGTGTTCTTTCTGACTCAGGGGGTTTCTTAGGGGGAGTGGCTGTGTATCAGGGTTCAGCTCTGAGTCCACTGCTGTTCATAATGGTGATGAGCTACTAGCTAACAGGTTGGAGGGAACAGATCAACAAAGCTGCTGTATGCAAATGATGTAGAAATGCAAGCAGACTCCCAACAGGAATTTCGGCAAACGGGAATGAAATGCAAAATTAAAGGCATGTGGGATTAAACTAAGTACACAGAAAAGCAGTTGTAATGGCAGCAAATGGGAGAAATTAAAAGATGCAACTTGATAGAATGGAAAATAGCTGAAAAAGGTTAAAGCTTGGAGATGTGACTGAAAAACGTCAAGTCTGAACGAGGAGGTCAAAGCTAAACTCAGAAGTGCTGCAGCCAAATGACAGTGTGTGAAAAAAAGAATGTCAATGAAGCCGAAAAGTAAGCTGGACAAAACAGTGATGGGTCCAGTTCTTCTGTAGAGCACAAAGACCTTGGCACTGAAGAGAAAGCAGTTGTAGAAGCCAGAGTTGATGGGGATGAAGTGCCTGAGAAGGGTGTTACGGTAAACAATGTGGCTCAGATGAAGGAAAGGCAACATTAGGGCAGAAGCTAAAACAGCTGCATCTGCACAGAAGTTCAAATAGAAGACTGCAATGGTTGAAGCAAATGTGTAGGAAAGCATAAAACAATTTAGTGAAGTAGATTTGTAAGAGGCCTCTTGTGAAAAATGCAAAGTTATTGATCACGTCAGCACCTTACTGCTTAGGAGGCTATCACCCCAGAGCTTTACTTGGGAGTAGCACAGAGACACTGAAATTAACTTTGTCAGGAAACTGCACTGGTTCTAAGCATAGTGAACCAATGCATCTAGTAAAAGCAACAAGTCTCTGTTGTAACCGGTAATCTTATTAGTAAGTGTTCCTTAGAAGAGGTATTTCAAAAAGCAATTTCCTTTGCCAATAAAAACAAATATTAGAAAATTAAAAATCAATTCTTCACTCGTTAGTTTCCTTCATGAAATTTAATTTCAAACCGCTAGGTATATACAGGAAGGTGAGCGTTGCATTATCAGTTTAGGAATACAGAATTTTCTTGTCTATATATACCTTTATTTGGTGTAGAACTAAACAGTCATTGGAGGTTAAGGCTAATTCTGATCTTCTATTGGTAATCGCTATAAGCCATTCATTTGGGTGAACAGTGGGAGGCAGTTAGTAATGAGGGTTTTATTTATACGTAATTGTAAAACATAAAAAAATTCTTTGGGTAGAGTATCATCGCAAAGATAAATCGTGAAGTTCTGGATGTTGAGGGTGCATTTCTGATTGGTCAAATGGCCTAAGTATGTGGCTGATGGCGCAAGCAGAGAATACCATTGTCTGATTGGACTGGTCTTTGGCGCCTTGACTTGTAACTGGCCGTAGCACTTTGGGTGATGTAATACCTTCTGCTTATGTTACGGATCAGTGGTGGGTGGGCTTGATTAGCGAACAATTTTAACATTGGTCTTACAATTGTAGGGAGGGTAAAGTGTTTGCCTAATTTTACTGGTGGGTTGGATTAGCTTAGTGGCGTGAGCATTAGTAAAGTACTGTAATGGTAGCATTTTTGTAGGTCGTGTCTCTAAGTTAAACTATATGTGTGTGTGGCCTAATCTGTATCTATATCAGTTTGTAATATGACTGCTCTACAAACTTGGATAAGCAAACCACATACGAATCTAATGCAAGTACACCACTCTAGACACTCCATTTTCCCAATCACAATGCTAATTATCTGCACAGTACAGGATGACTGGTTCTGCATATCACACTGTTTGTGCCCACTATGTACTAGGTTTCCCCTACAGCAGCACTTCAAGTACTCCATCCCCACCTTTCTACAAGGTCTAAAGGTCTGGTAGCAAACTACTCTGAAGAAAATGAGACAGGAAAATCTTTGCCAGAGATGGCTAAACTGCAGAGCTCATTTCTTTTATTTTTAGCCAGTCAATTCAAGTATTTATAACTCAATTACCAGATTAATTGTATAGCCTGTAGCCAAATGACAGCATTCTCCCAAACAGGAGACTTTTTTTTTAAACATACACTGTTTTTTACCCATGTCACTAGCAGCTTTATGACCAAATGACATCATTCTTGTGCTCACAGGTATGCTCAACCTACAGGGGCAAAAATAAGAGCAGTAAGTAAGGAGCTATCATATGTGGGCACCTTTCCCTACATATTCCAGAATCCCTGTGGCTCCCTATTGAAGTGTTGGCACTCAAAATGCAGAAGGCTAAAAAAGAAAACTCAAGGAACGGATACTGAAGATTACTGTTCTCCTTAAAATTTCTTTGGGGGGGAGACAAACTCCCTTGCATTCCCGCACCCCTAAACCTACATATACCAACTCTGAGATTTCTCCAAGATATGGTAAAGGGACTATTCTGAGAAAAGGAATCTTGGACTTGGTGTATGCAAGTCCGTTCTTTCAGTTACTCAGCCTCCACGTTTCGGGACTCGCTCTAGCGAATCCCTGCATTTCAAATGGTTACCAATCCCTGCACCTCCCACCCAAGACTCTACATGCAATGACATGATCAGACAGGCAGACTCAGGCTTATGGGCCTAAGCCTTTACTTGTCATGCGTCTGCCCACCATCCACTACTTGAACAAGTTTGCACCTGACATAATGATGCAACAGAAACTGAAAGCACACACACCCATTACCAGAAGACGAGACAAAAACACAATTTCTTCCCAGTGGCACAAGTGTCAGTTTTCAAACCTAGATTAACCACACAGTGAATTAATGTCTTACCCATGCTTCCATCCCTACCACAGCAGGCAGAGATGGCTACAAAATATTAATTTTATTTAGCAACACCATAAAAAAATAAAACCAGGAAACCTAACGTAATAGTTAGCCCCAACCAAATATAACTTTAGTTTCAAGTTATCACTGTGCTGTCAAGACATATGCCATGTTAAAAACTGACACTATATAAACATTTTCAGTTCACTTTACTGCCAGTAATATTTATCTCTGCCTTATTTCCCCGGTTATCCTTTGTAAATGGGCTTCACAATGCCGCGGCTAACTGGTTAATCAAATAAAGTAAAGTAGCAAATGTTACACCTAGTGGCTCTGAGTTATTGTGATCAACAATTAATCCAAATGCAATGCATTACAAATAATACAAACAATCCATACCTAAATACACCCTAAGACAAAATTGGCTTGTGTAAACACAGTATGATGATTAGTATTAGATTTACTCTCTCAAAGTGTGTGTGTGTGTGTGTGTGTGTGTGTGTGTGTGTGTGTGTGTGTGTATATATATATATATATATATATATATATATATATATATATATATATATATATATAATAGCAAATAACTCAACCTTTTTTCTTTACTTTTCACCAGTGAAAATTACACTTGAATGAAAACTCATTGAATAACTGAAAGTGGTACAAGCCCCAGACCACTTAATAGCCATTACATAATTCAGTAACATACACTTTTGTTTAAATTAATTGTGTAACTTGTCTCCAGGTGCAGTTCTATGAGGACATCCCAAATAATGTAAATCTTTAATGCTCTTGGATAGGAAGAAGTCTGACTGGTCATGGTTCAAATGAATATGTACAAAACAAGTACAAGTTTCTCTTAAAACTGAGCCTATACTGGCCTGCCTATCCACAACGGAAAAACTCACTTTTGTTAACTCTAGCTAATATTATCAATGTAAAAACGCATCCCCACTAAAAAAAAAAAAAGTACTGGCAGTGCAGCAGAGTGCATGTTATTAAATGACAAATGCCTATACTGACTGATTTCACCAAGAAGATATCACAGAGTACAAACTACTGCTCTGCTGCACATAAAACAGAATGTGAAGAATGTCATGACAGCATCAAGAACCCTGAACTTTAAAATCCAAAATATTAGCTGGTTTACTCTGAAGACCTTATGCAAAGGCCCAGTTCCAGGCAAAGCACTCAATTTCTATTCTTTCACTGACTAAACAAAGAAAAAACTAAAGTACAGTTGTGTACTCTTGCCATAAATGTAGATGTTAGAGTGTATTCACCGTTGCAGTCATCACATTTGGGTTATCTGCCTGCAGGTAGCCCTCAGTCGGCCCGAATACCTTGGGATTTCTGCATTGGATGCTCTTGCCTCTTCCATGACGTCAGGTCGTCAAGGGTATAAAACATGCAGCCGACGCCATTACATCAGCTTTTCTTGCCTCAGATGTCAGGAGCCCCCAAAATAGGAAGCAATAACATGGTGTGGAACACCTCCAGTAAAAAGTAATTACCATTGCTATAGGATATGGCCAAAAAAGAGGATAGGTGGAAAATATAGAAAATCAGGGATGGAGGGAGGATAACCAGGACTGCAACAGTGAATACGCTCAAACATCTACATTTATGGTAAGTGTACACAACTGTACTATGTTCTTTGTGTTTCACTGTTGCAGTCATCTCATTTGAGTTGATTCCCAAAGATGAGGAAGGGTGGAGGCAGTCAAGTAGTAGTAGGGCTGGCTAGCAGGCCTTGTAAGACTGCTGTAGCAAATCCAGCTCTGGATTTAGAAAAGACTGGTTAGTGGTAATGCTTGGTGAAGGTGTGTACTGAACTCCAGGTTGAGGCTTCCAGGATGTCCCTGGTATGGACTCCCTTGAGAAATGCTGTAGAGGTTGAGGTAGCCCTGGTAGAAGTGGTTCTGATCCCCTGTGGGGTAGGTTTTCCATGGTGTTTGTAGCAGAAATGGATGCAGTGTGCTACCCATTTGGAAATGGTTTGCTTTGAAATGGCCTTGCCCTCTACCCCTGTAGCAATGCTGACTAGCAGCTGGTCAAATTTTCTGAAAGGTTTAGTCCTGTCAAAGTAGAACCTAAGCTGTCTGTGCACGTCCAAGGAGTGCAGGATCCTTTCCCCTTTATTCTGAGGATTAGGGAAAATTATTGTTAAATGGACTGATTGGTTTAAAGCCACACTGGATACCACCTTGGGCATAAATGATGGGTTAGTCCTGAGGAAACCCTGTCCGCATGGAAGATAATGAAGGGCTCCACAGCCATAAGGGCCTGTAACTCAAGACACTCTTCTTGCTGAGGTGATGGCTAGAAATAAGGCTGTTTTCCAAGAGAGGAATTTTAACTCTGCTATAGCATCAGGCTCAAAAGGGGGAAGCGTGAGCTTCTCTAGTACAAAGTTAAGGTCCTAGGCAGGAGTGGGAGCTCTCCTCAGGGGTCTTAAATTATTAGTTCCTCTCAAGAACTGTTTGACCAGAGGGTGAGAGAAGAAGGGTGGCTCAATATTGTAATGAGCTGAGATGGCACAGGCATGAATCTTAACTGATGAGAAGGAAAGGCCATTGTGGAGCAGCTCTGCTAGATAATCAAGGATTTGAGGTAAGGTGGGCATGGCTGTGTCCTTTCCCTGAGACCGGCTCCAAGAACAATATCTTTTCTACTTTTCTGAATAGGATTTCCTAGTACTAGGTCTCCTGGCCTCAAGGATGACATCCAGCACCTGTTTGCTGAGGGTGGCTGGTGATGTATTCAGGGAAAAAGCCAGGCTGCTAGGTTCAGGGTTTGGAGCTGAGGATGCAAAATCTGGCCCTCCTGCTGGGACAGCAGAGAGGAGGTCTGATGCAGGTGCCAGGGTGGCACTGTTGTCAGACTGCATAAAAATGGATACCAGTGCTGGCATGGCCAATCTCGTGCAATAAGGATTGTCCTTGGCCTCTCCTGTTTGATCTTGAGTAGTACTTTTTAGAGGAGGGGCAGAGGGGGAAGGCATAGATTGAGAGGTTTTCCTATGTAAAGGATGGGGCATCCACTTTCCATGCTTGGCTGTGGGGAGTTCTGGTGCAAAATTTGCTCAATTGATGGTTTTGGGGGGAAGCAAAGAGGTCTGCCTCTGGTGTCCCCCCACCTGTGGATTAGAAGCTTGAATGAGTTGGGTTCCAGTTTCCACTCGTGTGGGTCCATTAGATTTCTGCTTTAAGTTGTCTGCCAGTGAATTTTGAGTAGTACTTTTTAGAGGAGGGGTAGAGGGGGAAGGCATAGATTGAGAGGTTTTCCTATGTAAAGGATAGGGCATCCACTTTCCATGCTTGGCTGTGGGGAGTTCTGGTGCAAAATTTGCTCAATTGATGGTTTTGGGGGGAAGCAAAGAGGTCTGCCTCTGGTGTCCCCCACCTGTGGATTAGAAGCTTGAATGAGTTGGGTTCCAGTTTCCACTCGTGTGGGTCCATTAGATTTCTGCTTTAAGTTGTCTGCCAGTGAATTTTGTTTGCCTGGCAGGAATTGAGCTTGCAGGTACACTTGGTTGCTCAAGGCTGTGTTCTACAGAGCCATGGCTAATCTGCAGAGTGGGTAGGAATGAGTTCCCCCCTGCTCGTTTATGTACCACATAACTGTGGTGTTGTCTGTCTTTATCAATAGTTGCCCTGGAAGAATAAGGTATTTAAAGGCTGTCAGTGCATTCTGTACAGCTAACATTTTTTTTTAATTGATATGCATGCGCATTTGTCCTGGGCTCCATTTGCCTTGAATGCATTTGCCTGCCAAGTGAGCCACCCCCATGCAGAGTCTGATGCGTCTGTTGTCAGGGTTTGGACGGCAGGGAGGTTGAATGAAAGGGAGTCCCTTGTTGTGGTTGCAGGCCTCTGCCCATCAAAAGAACTCTGTCCTTAGGCAAGGAATGATGGGAATCACTATTTCCAGGTCCTGAGAATGTTGAAACCAGAGACTTTTTAAGTACCACTGAAGTTTCCTCATATGCAGTCTTGCATATGGAATTAGGAGACTGCATGAGGCCATGAACTCTAGGCTTGCAGTATTTTTCTTGCAGATAGCTGGGTTTGGGTGGCCAGCAGTTTGAAGTAATTTGTCAAATAAACCTACTTTTCTGGAGTGAGAAATGCCATCTGGGAAGTTGTGCTCAAGCTTGCTCCCAGAAATACAATTTTTTGGCTGAGTAGCAGGTGGGATTTCTTTTCGTTGATGGTATACCCCAGAGAAGTTAGGAGTCTCTCTACAAACATCATGTGCTGAAGTAGCAATTCCTGACTGTCCACCTGAATCAGGCAATCGTCCAAGTATGGGCAAATTTGAATGCTTCTCTGCCGGCAGTATGCAATGGCTGGAGCCAGGCACTTTGTGAATACCCTGGGCACAGTAGATAAGCCAAAGCGAAGTGCAGAGAACGGATAGTGCATAGAGCCTGCCCTGAAACGTAGATATTTCCTGCAAGATTCCCTTATGGGGATGTGCAGATAAGCTTCTTTTAGGTCTAGGGTGACTAGCCAGGTGTCCTTGGCTAGCATAGGAAGCAGCTGTTGGAGTGCAAGCATTTTGAACTTTGGTACCACCAGGAAGGTGTTGATAATTGACAGATCCAGAATAGGGCGCCAAGAGTTTGCTTTTCTGGGCACCAGAAACAGTCTGTCCCCTTTGCTCCATTGGAACAGGTCAAATAGCCCTGATACTGAGAAGAGAAAGTACTTGCTTTTGGGCCTCTGCCCACTGGTTTGGAGGAAAGTCTGGCAATCCACTTGGGGTTGGCAGTGAGTGGAAGTAAAATCTGTATCCCTGGGATACAATGTTTAAGACCCATCGGTCCTGGGTAATGTATTCCCAGTTTTTTGCATGCAGGGCGAGCAGGGTGAGTTTTCCTCCTAGGGGTGCAAGTACTTGGGCATGGCTGGGAAGGATGGAGGACAAGTCATTGTGAACTTTTTCCATAAGAGGGTGGCTTATCACTCCCTGTTTTTGAGATGGGAGGACTCCATTGTTTAGATCTGTGCATACCCTGAGTCTTTGTGGTCTGTTACCCCTGGGTTTGGACTGAGAAGGCCTGGGAGGGACTGGAAAGGACCAGTTTTTTGAAGGCCAATGCCTACTGAATCTAGGTGGCTGTAAGAAATCTTTAACAGTTTGCACAGATTTAGCTTTTTCCCCCATTGTTTTAAGAACTTCTTCTGCTTTTATGCCAAACAAACATTCTTGGTTTAATGGAGCATCTGGTAATTTTGCTTTGACGTGGTCTGGCAAGATTTGTTCCTTCAGCCAAGCATGCCTTCTCAGAACAGACCCAGTGACAGCAGTCCTGCAAGATGCATCTAAGACATCAAAACCACACTGCAAAGTATGTTTACCAGCTTGGTTTGTAGACTGCATTAACTCTTGTAAATCTTTATTTTCTGCACAATCAGGAATCAACAACATTTTTTGTTTAATTAGTTCCATAATATGCTGCTGGTACTTCAACATGTGAAACTGGCAATTTAAAGCCCTAATGGCAAGAGTTGCGGTGGTATAGACCTTCTTACCCAATCTGTCTAAAGCCCTAGAATCCCTGTCCAAAGGGGTAGGGTTTTTGACTGTAGTGGCCTACCTTTAGGTCCCTGGGAAATGGTCTCTGGATCCACAGTAGGATTTTTAAAGAGAAATTTTTGAGAGTCAGGTACTCTGTAGTACCTGTCAGGCTTTCTAGGAGCTGGAGGCAAAGTAACAGGGGTAAGACTTGATTCCATGAAGACATCATTTACAATATCTAGGACAGGGGGTATAGCTAGAGGCCTGTGCTGAGGCAAGTCTAAAAATTCCCTGAGTCTCTTTGTGGACTGAGGGTAGCCCTGGCATTCCTAGTGGAAATGCTCTCTTATGGTATGCAAGGTTTCACCAAAAGAAAAATCCTCTAGAGGGGAGGCAGTGGGAATGGAATCCTCTGCATCTGAATCCTCATAGGTGGATAAGGGTATGTCCTGGTAATCAGAGGGGTCAGACTCATCAGACTCATGGTCTGTAGAATCAGAAGGAAAGTCAATTCTTTGTCTTTTACAGGGGGAAGGCTGGCTTCCCCTAATTAAAGTAATAAGGTCTTCAGCCATTCTAAGCATTTGTTTCTGAGGCATGGGAGCTTGAGAATGCACTTTGGTCATCGGTTTCCTAGGCCAAGTGCGAACTCTGGGCCTGAGAAATTTGGTAGTTTTAGTCAAAAACGAAGTAGTCAGTTTAATATGAACATCGGAAGATCTGAATGCACCCTCAGAAGCCGGTGCCTGCACAGTGGCTCCAGACCCATCCAAGGTAGAGACATCCTCAGGTTCCATAGTCGAAGAAGTATCTCGTGGCATACCGGACTCAGAATGGGTCTCAGTAGAGGCCTGCGAATCTGTAGAAGTGGGTATCAGGGGCTGCGAAAGCGACTCACTGAGTACCGGCAGACTGGCGACTAGCGTAAAAGAAGCATCGTCGGCAGTTTTGGACCTATGCAGACTGTCTCTGTCTTTATCCTTTTTTCGGAAGATTGGTAATTGGATGGCTTAACTAAGCCATTTCTGAATACAGAGAACAAGAGCGAAAGAATTTAGCGAGAAAGATAGCCCAACGACAGTTCGGGCATTGAACAAGGCACAAAACCGACAGCGAAGAACATCATGGTCTGGGCCTAAACAGGTGACGAGTATTTGCTTTCCACAGGCAAGACAATTGTTAACTTTTTCTGACATCGGTTAGAGCAAGAAAAAAGGATCCCCAATGGGGGTACTTAGCTTTAGAAGACTTCAGGTTTGAAACTCGAAAAAAGAAAATTTCAGGTAGCGGCCAACCGGCACTTGCAAACTGCTTCTGCTTCGGGCTCCCGCACGGTAAGAAAAGCTGACGTAATGGTGTCAGCTGCATGTTTTATACCCGTGATGACCTGACGTCGTGGAAGAGGCGACAGCGTCCCATGCAGAAATCCCAAGACTCTGGTATCTGGGCTGACTGAGGGCTACCTGCAGGCAGATAACCCAAATATGATGACTGCAACAGTGGAACACGAAGAACATCAAGATATTCAAGGATGCCTTGAAGTGCTAAATATTGTCAGCTGATGTCTTTCCCTTTCACTCAGTTTCACAGAATGGGGCTACATCTACTGTTCCAAATAGATGTTTTTACACCTACATGTAAATAGATTTCTGAATATATCCAAAACATACTAACAAAATTAAACAGCATGGCAAGCATGTCCAGGGATGCTTAAATACAGAAATAAAAATTATAATTTTCCAGAAACAGAAATGCTAGTGTTGAGTGATGAATGTGCTAATTTATTTCAAACGTACAAGCTGACCACTTTTATTAAAGAAGCTACAACTAACGTGAGTTTACAAACAAAAGGTTGTTACAAACCTTGACTTTTAAAAGACTGCTTTCTCCTATTTGTTTCAGGTACTTCCATATCAGAGTCCTCATCTGTAATTTCTCTGTCAGTCTCTGTATCTTCATTATTCCTTTCTTTATCATTACTATTATGTAATTCTAAATTGAGTTCATCAGTTGACTGTTTAACATTAACCATTCCATGTTCCTGATTAAGTACTTCTTGGTCCATGTTGTTTTCAGATAGTGTTCCAAGTCTAGTGTTTTTAACTGCATCAAAGTCTAAAGTTCGGGTTTCCAGTTCTTGACTATAGCTAACACCAGAGCTGTAGTCTCTGTGTAGTTTATTTTGGGCTTCTTTTACAAAATCTGGCTCAAGCTCTTCAGAAATTCTTTCCCCTTCCAACTGGTTATCTGCATGGATTTCGGAAGTTTTGTAACTAAGAGAACTGCTTTTTTGGTCAAAATCTTTATCATCACTGTCACTACCAATAACTGGAACACCAGAAAGGTCCTCAGAGTTATTTAAGAAAGAGCCTGGACCAAGTGAATAAAAGTCTCTATTTGAAGGAAGAGCTTCATCTTCATCAGAGCTACTAACGAGTGAAAGTGTTCTGCCAATAAGTATATCCCCAGATCTTGTATCTTCCATTTCATCATTGCCTAAAAAATAAAGAATATTCTAGTTTGTAAAAGCATAAAAATAGCAAATATTTGGTGCTACAATAAACAACAGACTGAAAAGTACTAATCGTTTATGACTCAAACTGATAATTCAGAACAAAGAGAAAGCAAATTTACATGAGGTTCTCACCCTAAAAGTACAGCTGTGAAACTGTACTCGCTTCATAATATGACTACAATAAACCACAAGTGGACATCAGTCTTCCTGCCAGATACTAAGATCGGTACTTACGTATTAACGCAACCAGGAGGCCGAAGTATTGATTTCCATTCGCAAGATTACAACCTATGCAATGAAACAATAGTTTCTTAAATGTGTACGTATTATTAAAGCAAGCAGGAATTAATTAATTCACCTTTACATTGAAATGACTGTTTCACCTCAAAAACATTTTCCGTTATTACTGCAGCTGTCATTTTAATCCGAAAGAACTGCCTTCCCTGACATTAAAGCAGTAGTTTCCTTAATTGTGGAGCAGTACCCCAATGAAAAATATTTATCCATATTGGATAAAACAAAATTTATAGTCCCTCTGGAGCTCACAATGAGTCAATATGTGACAATAATAAGGTCAGTATTTTTTTTTTTCTTACGTATTTGGTATTACAATTCAAGTGGGGATAGTTGTGTCTGTTGCCAGTGGATGCATGTCACTTTTGCAAACAGTGCTTTAGTTTTAAAATTCGTATGCTGGATATTAACAAAACTGTAATGTTAAAATTGTCTAGAATAATGCTTATAATTGTTCCAGAGAGTATAATATAAGCGCATAATCAGAACTGTTCATGAGTTTATCACGGAGTATAATACAAGTGGTAAGAGTGAAGTCTTACGGCTTATACTTTTCTAAATGTCAGGTAAGGCAGTTCTTTTGGATAAAAATGACAGCTGCAGTAACAACGGAAAACGTTTTCAAGTTAAAACCGTTGTTTAGGTGTAAAGATGAAAGAATTTGGTCCTGCTTGCTTTAATACGCAAGTACCCTAAAATCAGCTAGGTATTTCCAGCGGAAAAGTCCAACAGTAAAGGACAACCCAACTTTCACAATTTTTTTTTTTTTTTTTTTTTTTTTTTTGGAGCAGTAGAAAGAAAACTCCATATTACTACTAAGAACTGAGAAATATTTCAACCTAACAAAACCCATCACCATCAAAAATCACAGATGCATAATTATTCAAAGCACATGCCTATATACAACAAGAAAGCAGAAACCGAATTCCATAACATTAACAAGGGAAAGGATGATGAGAAAGCCTAATTACAGCAATGACCCTTTTACTAGAACATCTACTATTATGGTATGTACCCTTACACAACTGTACCGTAATCCTCAAACATCAATACAGCACTGCACTACATTCATAATACAAGTGCAAGAGTTCCATGCACTGAGGGATTCTGATGCTGGACATGGCTGAAATGCTAAATTATGCCTAAGAATACTGCAGTGAAGAAAAAACACCTCTATATTTAAAAAGACATCTGGCTTGTAATGCTTACAAAATATATGGATACACAAGTTTTACAAATAACTCTGTTTGGGTATGTTCTCTAAGAAGTCCAAAGGCACAGTAGTTGCTGTGTTCGAACACATCTTTATCTGCACAGTAAGGGTTTTGCCATATTGCTCATAGCAGAAGGTGACACAGACAAGCAAACAATATGGAGACAAGTTTACCGTGTTAAACATTGGCTTTACTCACCTGAGATAAAGAACACATTTAACTGGTCTGTTTACCCACAGTCCTTGGTATAGTTAGTAAACACTTAAGCTATCTAAGGACATCCAAACTATGAGCCTTTCAATTTATTTTCAGCACTAGGGTACAAAACTGACAACTGAACATACAGATTTAGTGATGCCTGACTCACCAAAGGGTAGTTTTGTCAAAACCAGGCCATAAAAAATGAAGTTCCCCAAAACTGTGGTATACAGGGCTAGGGATGAAGATGGAAGTGAGTGGCTTTCAGTAGTGAAACAACTGGGGGAGTGGAGCTGTGGATTCTTCCCTCAACCAAATGTTCCCAATGGAGACCAGTCAATATTTTCTGGGTGCCAAGAAGGCCATCATTAGAGTTGAATGGGAGGGCTTGAGTGGGTATGGCACTCTAAGCAGTTATGCCCATGATGTCTCTCACACACAAACATATACATCATCCTATGCACAGTTAACAAGTCAATTTGAATTTATCAAATGTCCAAACTGTCAAAACTCATAAGGTCAGAGACCATATGGTCAACAATTCAGTTCATCGATAAACTAAACTAGACCCAAACATCACCTGCAAACACAAAAAAAAAAAAAACTCCTCACACCCCCTGCTAATTATTTATGCCAACTCAGAAATCGCACTACAATGCGGAAAAGGGTAAATGCCTTAATTCCTACTGTACCACAATATCGGTCAGAATGGTTCGACAAACCAAACTGCCGACCACATGGGTTTCGACACTTTGGGCATTCGATAAAATAAAACAGACCTTTAGTTTCCCCACCTTAACTCCTAAAAATCCTAGCTCCAGGACCTGTAACAGAAGGGTGGAAGTGGTTAGCTCACACAGGAGTATGCAGGTAAGGCATCTTTTTCTCTGGAAAAGGAAAGTTACCTTTCACAAGACTTATGGCAGCATTTTGAAACTTGTCCATGAAGGGGTGACAAATGCATTAATCAGGGCACAGGACAAATGCTAGCACCAGTGGTAGGGTATGGGGCAGCCATAAAAAGATTAAAAAATGTGTTACTGGCCCTGAATGAAGTGGGTGCAAGCTCTTCACATCTAAATGCAAGAGAAAGTACAGTTGTGTACACTTACTATAAATGTAGATGTTCGAGTGTATTCACTGTTGCAGTCATCACACTTGGGTTATCCTGCCAGGGGTAGCCCTCAGTCGGCCCGAATACCAAAGATTTAGTATTTCTACGTCGCTTGCTGTCATTCCAGGACTGACATCAGGTCGTCAGTGGTATAAAATCAGGCAGCCGATGCCATTACATCAGTTTTTCTTGCCCCAACTGTCAGGAGCCCCCAAATAGGGAGCTAGTTTATGGTGGAAGAACACCACCAGTGGAAAGTAAATACCAAAAATTCCCTGTAAGGAGAGGGGTGGAGAGAGAAAAGGGGGATGGAGGGTGGGAAGCTAGGACTGCAACAGTGAATACAAAAGAACATCTACATTTATGCTAAGTGTACACAACTGTACTATGTTCTTCGTGTTTCACTGTTGCAGTCATCACACTTGGGTTGATTCCCAAAGCTGAAGAAAAGGGTGGAGGCAGTCAGGAAGACTGGGGGCTGGCTAGGATGCCCTGCAAGACTGCGGTGGCAAAGCTTGCCCTGGACTTGGAGAAGATAGGCAGGTGGTAATGCTTGGTGAAGTTATGAACAGAAGTCCATGTTGCAGCATCCAGGATGTCTCTTGTGGGGACCCCTCTGAGAAAAGCTGCAGAGGTGGAGGCTGTCTTGGTGGAATGCGTCCTGATCCCTTTTGGGGGCAGTTTCCCGTGCTGTTTGTAGCAGAAATGGATGCAGTGTGCTATCCATTTGGAGATTGTTTGAATATGGCCTTGCCCTCTGCCCCTACTGCGAAGCTGACTAGCAATTGGTCAGTGTTTCTAAAAGATTTAGTCCTATCCAGATAGAATCTGAGCTGTCTGTGCACATCAAGAGAGTTCAGAATCCTTTCCCCCTTGTTTTGTGGGTTAGGGAAAAAGGTGGGCAAATGAATGGATTGGTTGAGAGCCACAATGGACACCACTTTAGGCATGAAGGATTTGGTTAGTCCTGAGGGAGACCCTGTCAGCATGGAAAATGATGAAGGGCTCTACAGCCATGAGTGCTTGTAGCTCTAACACTCTTCTAGCTGAAGTGGTGGCCAGAAGAAAGGCTGTTTTCCAAGAGCGGAATTTTAACTCTGCTGAAGCTGCAGGTTCAAAAGGGGGTAGGGTGAGCTTTTCCAATACAAAGTTAAGGTCCCAAGCTGGGGTAGGAGCTCTTCTGGGTGGCTTTAAGTTGTTAGCTCCTCTTAGGAACTGTTTGATGAGAGGGTGTGAGAAGAGAGGTGGGCTCTGTGCTGCAATGAGCAGAGATGGCAGAGGCATGAATTTTAATAGAAGAGAAGGATAGACCCCCCCCCTCGTGTAGTAGGTCTGCTAGGTAATCCAGGATGGGAGGGCTCTGCTGTTTTGGCTCCATTAGCCTGGATCAAGGTGCAAAACCTTTTCCACTTGTCAGCATACGATTTTCTAGTGCTGGGGCATGTGGCCTCACATATAACATCCAGGACTTGTTTGCTTAGGCTGGCAGCTTGAGGAGAGGTCAGGGAATAAGCCAGGCTGCCAGGTTCAGGGTCTGCAATTGTGGATGCATGAATTCTCCATTCTTCTGGGTCGAGAGTGTTGGGATCTGAGGTAGGTGCCATGGTGGCAGGGGTGACAGGCTGCGCAGCAGTGGGTACCAGTGCTGGCATGGCCAATCTGGCGCAATCAAGTCTGCCCTTGGTTTTTCCTCCCTTATTTTGAGCAGTACCCTTGAAATGAGTGGTAGAGGGGGGGGAATGCATAGATCAAGAGGTTTACCCATTGGAAGGATAGAGCATCCACTTTCCAGGCCTTGCTGTGAGGTTACTTGGTGCAGAATTTACTGAGCTAATGATTGGAGTGGGAGGCAAAGAGGTCCATCTTCGGGGTGCCCCATTTCTGGGTTACAAGGTTGAAGGTTCTGTGGTCTAGCTGCCACTCTTGTGGGTCTAGTAGGTTCCTGCTTATGTCGTCTGCCAGAGAGTTTAGGGGAGCCTGGCAGGAATTGTGCTAGCAGGTGTATTTGCATGGTTGAGGCCGTGTGCCAAAGGGTCACTGCAAGCCTACAGAGAGGATACGAGCGAGTCTCTCCCTGCCTGTTGATATACCACATCATTGTGGTGTTCTCTGTTCTGATCACTAGAGGCCCCGTGAAGAGTACGGGTCTGAAAGCTGTCAGGGCCCCGTGAAGAGTACGGGTCTGAAAGCTGTCAGGGCGTGCTGAACAGCTAGCATCTCTTTTTGGTTGATGTGCAGATGTAATTGATTTGGGCTCCAATGGCCCTGAATGCACCTGCCATCCAGGTGCGCACCCCAGGCATAGTCTGCAGCATTTGTGGTAAGGGTCTGGGTGGTATGGGGTTGTGAGACGGGAAGTCCCTTGTTGTGGTTGCATGCTGCTGCCCACCAAAGAAAATCTGTCCTTAGACAGGGTATCATAGGTATGATAGTTTTCAGGTCTTGAGAGTGTTGACACCAAAGGCTTTTTAGGTACCACTGTAATTTCCTCATATGCAGTCTGGCATATGGAATGAGTAGAATGCAGAAGGCCATGAACCCTAGAGCTTGCAGGATTTTCCTTGTGGATAACTGGGTTCTGGTGGCTAGTTGAGAGAAGTAGCCTGTCAGGTAGGCTTGTTATTCTAGAGTAAGGAATGCCATCTGGGATGCTGTGTCCAGGCTTGTTCCCAGGAATACAATTTTTTGTGTGGACACTAGTTCTGATTTCTTTTCGTTGACAGCATACCCCAGGGAGGTCAGTAGGTCCTTTCCAAAGGTCAGATGCTGTAACAGCTTTTCCTGACTGTCTGCCTGAATCAGGCAATCGTCTAAGTAGGGGTAAATTTGATGAATATTTCTTTGTCTGCAAAAAGCAATGGCTGGAGCCAGGAGTTTTGTGAAAACTCTGGGAGCAGTGGATAAGCCAAAGGGAAGTGCAGAAAACTGAAAGTGCATAGATCCTGCCCTGAAACATAGATATTTCCTGCAAGACTCCCTGATTGGGATGTGTAGGTAGGACTCTTTTAGGTCTAGGGTGGCTAACCAAGCATCCTTGGAAAGCATAGGAAGAAGCTGTTGGTGGGTGAGCATTTTGAATTTTGTACCACCAGAAAGGATAGATTGAGGATTGGGCGCCAGGCGTCCTCTTTTCTGGGTAGCAGGAAGAGTCTGGAATAGAAACCTTGGCCTATCTCGTCTGCGGGAACATGCTGTATTGCCCTCGTGGAAAGCAGGGACTTGCTTTTTGGCCTCTGCCCACTGGTTTGGAGGAAGATCTGGGAACCCTTTTGGGGATGGCAGAGTGTGGAAATAAAATTTATATCCCTGGTACACTATGTTGAGAACCCATCGGTCGTTGGTAATAGAGGCCCCGTTGTTAGCATGGAAGGAGATTTTCCTCCTAGGGGCACAAGCAGGTGGGCACTGGTAAAGGGTGGAGGTGTAAAGTCATTCTGAGTTCTTACCATAAGGGGGTGGCTTAGCACTCCCTGTTTTTGAAGTGGAGGAACTCCATTGCTTAGATCTCTGCATTCCCATGGGCTTCTGTCTTGGGGGTCTGCTTCCCCTGGTTCTGGGCTGAGCTGGCCTGGAGGAGGCCGGAAAGGACCAGTGTTTGGAGGGGCAATGCCTACTGAACCTCGGAGGCTGGACCTGTAAAAAGTCTAACTGTCTGCATAGATTTAGCTTTTTCTTCCATCTTTTTCAAGACCTCTTCTGCCTTGGTGCCAAACAAATTGTCTTTGTTCAATGGTGCGTCCAATAATTTTGATTTGACATGGTCTGGCAAGGTCTGTTCCTTAAGCCAAGCATGCCTTCTAAGGACAGAACCAGTGACTGCTGCCCTGCAAGATGCTTCTAGGGCGTCAAAGCCACACTGCAAGGTGTGCTTAGTAACTTGGCTTGCAGAATGCATAAGCTCTTGTAATTCTTTATTTTCTGCACAAGCAAGAAAACAAGATATTTTCTGTTTGAGGAGTTCCATGGTATGCTGCTGATATTTCAGCATGTGGAACTGACAATTTAGTGTTCTAATAGCAAGAGTTGCAGAGGTGTATACTTTTTTACCTCATCTGTCTAAAGCTCAGGAATCCCTGTTTGAGGGGGTGGGATTCTTAGCTGAGGTTGCTTTAATTCCTTTGGTCCTTGGGAGATGACCTCTGAGTCAGCAGTAGGATTTTTGAAAAGGAATTTGAGAGAGTCAGGGACTCTGTAGTACCTGTCAGGTTTCCTGGGAGCAGGAGGAAGGGTGTCAGGAGTCAAACTGGATTCCATAAAAACATCATCCACAACATCCAGGATAGGAGGAATGGCTAAAGGTCTGTGCTGTGGTAAATCTAAGAATTCCCTGAGTCTTTTTTGACTGAGGATAGTCCTGACATTCCAATGGAAAGGCTTCCTTAAGGTATGTAGGGTTTCATCAAATGAAAAACCCTTGGGAGGAGAGGCCGAAGGAATGGATTCCTCTGCATCAGAATCCTCATAAGCAGAGAGGGGTTGCATGTCTTCATATTCAGAAACCTCAGAGTCATCAGACTCCTGTTCAGTTAAAACTACTGGGGTCAAGTCTCCCTTTCTTTTGAAAGGGGTAGCCTGGCTTCCCCTAACAAGCATTATAAGGTCTTCCGCCATTTTAAACATTTGAGATTGAGGCATGGAAGCAGGTGCCTGAGCTTGGGTCGTTGGTTTTTTAGGTGTAGTTCATACCCTGGGCCTTAGAAACTCGGTAGTTTTAGAAAGAACTGAAGACGCAAAAGAAGTTGTCGGTTTGTGTCGACTGCTGCGAAGAACTTCCTATGAAGCCGGTGCTTGTTCAGTGGCTCCGGACCCATCCATGGTAGAGACATCCGCAGGATCCTTAATCGAAGAGGAGTCTTGTGGGATACCAGACTTCGAACGGGTCTCGGTAGCGGCATGCAAATCCACAGAAGCGGGCATCAGGGGCTGTGAAAGCACCTCACTGAGGACCGGAGAACTGACAACTAACTTAATGGAAGCATCGTCTGCAGTTTGGGGCCTGTGCGGTCTGTCTTTATCCTTACATTTTTTCAGAAGATCGGAAGTGGGATGGCTTACAGAAGCCATATCGGAATACGAGGACTGAGAGCGAAAATATTTAGCTGCAATAAGGGCCCGACAACGTATAGTTCAGGCGTTGAACAAAGCACAAAAGCGACAGCGAGGGATGTCATGGTCTGGGCCTAAACAGGTGACGCAGTAAGAATAGAAGTCTCGGTGTGGTATTTGCTTTCTACAGGCGAGACAATTGTTAACTTTTTCTGACATTGGTTAGAGCAAGACAAAAGGATCCCCAATGGGGTACTTAGCTTTAGAAGCCTTCAACTTCAATTCGTAAACAAAAACTCAGGTAGCGGCCGACCGGCACTGGTGCGTACTGCTTCGGGCTCCTTGGCAAGAAAGACTGATGTAATGGTGTCGGCTGCTTGACTTTATACCACTTGTGACCTGATGTCAGTCCTGGAGCGACAGCAACTGAAGCAGAAATACTAAGCCTCTGGTATTCGGGGCAACTGAGGGCTACCCCTGGCAGGATAACCCAAGTGTGATGACTAACAGTGAAACACGAAGAACATCTTCACCCCTGCATTGCTTTACTTAATATAATGAAGGCTGCATGACCTTATGGAGATTTTACATAACTCAACAAAACAGGGAAAGTACAGTTGTATACACTTACCATAAATGTAGATGTTCGAGTGTATTCACTGTTGCAGTCATTACATTTGGGTAATCCGCTGGCAGGTTGCCCTCAGTCAGCCTGAACATCAAAGTCTTGGGTCCTGCGTCGGTTGCTGTCTCCTCTTCCATGACGTCAGGTCATCAGGGGTATAAAACATGCAGCAGACACCATTTTCTTCAGTTTTTCTTGCCCCAGATGTCAGGTGCCCCTCAAATGGGGAGCAAATATAGATATATATATATATATATATATATATATATATATATATATATAAATGCAACTGTAACAACAAAAACTTTACCTTCATCTAAAAGCAAATACACCACAAAAGCTGTAGAATATAGTGAAGGAAAGAGAAGTTCTAGAAAAAAGGGGGATGGCGAGTGGGTAACCCAGACTGCAACAGTGAATACACTTGAACATCTACATTTATGATAAGTGTAGACAACTGTACTATGTTCTTCGTGTTTCACTGTTGCAGTCATTACATTTGGGTAGAATCCCAAAGCTATGGATGGGGGGCTGGAACTAAATAGCATTAGGAGCGGCTATAAGGCCCTGCGGAACTGCAGTGGCAAAGCCTGCCCTGGACTTAGAATAGAGAGGCAAATGATAACGCTTTGTAAAAGTATGAACCGAGATCCAAGTAGCAGCTTCTAGAATGTCTTTGGTTGGCACCCCTCTGAGAAAAGCTGCTGAGGTAGATGCAGCCCTGGTGGAATGTGACCTGATTCCCTTGGGCACCGGTTTACCATGATGCAAATAGCAGAAACGAATGCAGTGGCTTATCCACTTTGAAATAGTCTGCTTTGAAACAGCCTTCCCC
Source organism: Protopterus annectens (assembly GCF_019279795.1). Lineage (NCBI taxonomy): Eukaryota > Metazoa > Chordata > Ceratodontiformes > Protopteridae > Protopterus > Protopterus annectens. The sequence goes on from NC_056727.1 coordinate 880,570,732, forward strand.
TCTGATCCTGCAGCAAATGCCACCAGTAGCTGCTCAGACTTTCTTAGAGATTTGGTCATGTTTAAGTAGAATCTTAGTTGTTTGTGTACATCCAAGGAATGCAGAATCTGCTCCCCCTTGTTCTGCGGATTTGGATAAAAAGTTGGCAGGTGAATAGTTTGGTTAAGAGCCACACTGGATACCACCTTAGGCATAAAGGAAGGATTGGTCCTGAGGGACACCCTGTCCGGGTAAAATGCAATAAAAGGCTCCACAGCCATGAGGGCCTGTAATTCTGAAACTCTTCTTGCTGAAGTGATTGCCAGAAGGAAAGCTGTTTTCCAAGATAAAAACTTTATATCCGCGGTAGCTGCTGGTTCAAATTGAGGCAGGGTGAGCTTTTCCAACACAAAATTGAGGTCCCATGCAGGAGTTGGTGATCTTCTGGGAGGCCTTAAATTTTTGGCCCCTCTGAGATACTGTTATAGCAGAGGATGAGAAAAGATGGGAGGCTCTGTGTTGTAATGAGCCAAGATGGCAGAGGCATGGATTTTTATTGATGAAAAGGATAGGCCCTTGTCAAGCATTTCAGTCAAGTATTGTAAAATCTGAGGAATATTTGGCTTTGCTGTGTCAGTCCCTTGTGCTTGGTTCCAAGCACAGAATCTCTTCCATTTATCAGCATAAGGTTTTCTAGTACTAGGCCTTCTGGCTTCCAAAATGACATCCATCACAGATTTACTGAGAGGTGTTGTTTGAATAATTACATGATCTGCCATGCTGCCAAGTTCAGAGTTTGGAGCTGATTGTGCAGAATCTGACTGCTCTGCTGAGACAGTAGATTAGGTATTTGAGGCAAGTACCAAGGAGGGAGTTGAGACATATTCCATAGAATTGGGTACCAGTGCTGGCGAGGCCAGTCCGGGGCAATTAGGATCATTTTTGTTTTTTTCTGTTTGACCTTTAGTAAGACCTTGGTAAGAAGAGGCAAAGGAGGAAAGGCATAGACTGATAGGTTTTTCCAACTGAAGGATAGGGCATCCACTTTCCATGCTTGTCTGTAATAAGTCCTTGTGCAGAATTTGTCCAGTTGAGAATCTTGGGGAGAGGCAAATAGATCCATGTCCGGACTCCCCCATTTCTCTGTTACCATGCTGAAGACTTGTGGATCCAGTTTCCACTCGTGAGGGTCCATAAGATTTCTGCTTAGGTCGTCTGCCAGAGTATTTTGTTTTCCTGGCAGAAATTGAGCTTGAAGATGTACTTGGTAAGTTAAGGCTGTGTCCCACAATGCTACGGCTAGTCTGCAAAGGGGGTAGGAATGTGTACCCCCCTGCTTATTCATATACCACATAACCATGGTGTTGTCCTTCTTTATCAGTAGTTTTCATGGATGAAGTAAGTCCTTGAAGACTGTCAGGGCATTCTGAACAGCTAACAGCTCTTTCTGGTTGATATGCAGATGCAACAGCTCTTTCTGGTTGATATGCAGATGCATTTGATTTGGGCTCCATATGCACTGAATGCATCTCCCCGCCAGGTGGGCCCCCCAAGCATAGTCTGATGCATCTGTAGTTAGGGTTTGGGTGGCAGGGGGTAGTGTGAAAGACCGTCCCATGTTCTGGTGACATGTCTATGCCCAACAAAGAAACTCCTGTTGTAGGCAGGGAATGAGAGGAATCATTGTTGCCAGACTGTGACAATGTTGACTCCATAAAGTTTTTAGATACCACTGTAGTTTCCTCATATGCAGTCTTGCATATGGAATTAGTAGAATGCAGGATGCCATGAACCCCAAAAGCCTGCAGAATTTGTCTTGCAGAAAACTGGGTTTTTGTTGCCATCTGTTTGAAGTAAATAGTCAGTTGCCTTTGCTTGTCTGGTGTAAGGTAAGCCTTCTGGGCAGTTGTATTCAAGCTTGCACCTAGGAATGTAATCTTTTGAGAGGGTACCAGTTGCGATTTCTTTTCATTTATTGTGTACCCTAGGCATGTTAGAAGCCTTTTTACAAATGCCAGATGCTGAATAAGAATGTCCTTGTCTTCTGCTTGAATGAGACAATCATCCAGGTAAGGATAAATTTGAATGCTTCTTTGTCTGCAAAATGCAATTACTGGTGCCAGGCACTTTGTAAAGACCCTGGGCACAGTAGATAAGCCAAAGAGCAGTGCAGAGAATTGGTAATGCATAAAACTAGCCTTGAAGCTGAGGTATCTTCTGCACGATTCCCTTACCAGGATATGCAGGTATGCCTCTTTTAAGTCTAGAGTCACTAACCAAGCGTTCCTACCCAGCATGGGCAGAAGCTGTTGCAAAGTCAGCATTTTGAATTTTGGGATGTCCAAGAATGTGTTCAAAATCGATAAATCCAGTATTGGGCGCCAGGCACTGTCTATTCTGGGTACCAGGAACAGTCTTGAGTAAAACTCTTGCCCTTTTTCCTGTTCTGGTAGTGGCTGAATAGCCCCCATATCCATGAGGGACGTAACTTGTTTCTGTGCCTCTGCCCATTGATTTTGCGGCATATCTGGCCAATCTGGTTTGGAATTGGCAAGGTATGGAAATTAAATCTGTATCCCTGGGATACTATGTTTAATACCCAACTTGTCCTGGGTTATCAACTGCCAATTTTGAGCATGAAATGCTAATTTTCCCCCCTAAGGGGGCTGCCAAAATATAAGTGCTTGGTAATGGCAGAGGGAAGTCACTGAGATTGTTTACTGTAGGGTTGTGCTTTGTTTCGTCCAGATTTGGAGGTAGAGGCACCCCATTGTTTTGACCTGTAATTGGTATCTAGAGCCTTCTAAGTGCCTGGATTTGCCCCTTGAGGCTCTGTCAGACACAGGAAAGGACCATTTCTTTGTAGGCCAGTGTCTACTGAATCTTGGTTTCTGCACTTGTAAGAAATCTTTTTCAGTTTGTATAGACTTAGCTTTGTCTTCCATTTTCTTTAAAACCTCTGCTGCCTTATTACCAAACAGAGTATCATGCTGCAAAGGTGCATCCAACAATTTAGCTTTAACATGATCAGGCAGATTTCACTCCTTGAGCCAGGCATGCCTTCTAATCACAGATCCAGTAACTGCGGCCTTGCAAGAGGGCTCCAAGGAATCAAAACCACATTGCAAAGTATGCTTTCCAACCTGTTCTGCTGCATGCAATAATTCCTGTAATTCTTTATTTTCCACACATTCAGGAATCCACATCATTTTCTGTTTCAATAATCCCATAACATACTGTTGATATTTAAGGATATGAAACTGGCAGTTTAAGACCCTAATTGCCAAAGTTGCAAACGTATAAATCTTTTTCTCCCATCTATCCAGCGCCTTGGAATCCCTATCAGAGGGGGTAGGATTCTTAGATGTTGAGGCCTTTACACCTTTGGGACCCTGTGAGATAGTTTCAGGGTCAGCAGCAGGATTTCTGAATAAAAATTTGTGGGAGTCAGGAACCCTGTAATATCTGTCTAGCTTACTAGGAGCCAGAGGTAGGGAATTTGGAGCCATGCTTGATTCCGAAAACACATCATCAACAATGTCTAATACAGGAGGTACAGCCAAAGGCCAATGCTGAGGAAGAAGGAAATCCCTAAGCCTCTTTTTTGATACCGAGAAATCCTGACTTTCCCAATGAAAATGTTCCCTTAAAGTATGCACGGTTTCTCCAAAAGAATAATCCTCAGGAGGAGATGCAGATGGGATTGATTCCTCTGCATCTGAATCCTCATAGGGTGGTATAGAAAATTCCTGATCAGAAGAGGAATCAGAAGAAATAGAAACCTGATCTGAAGATTCATAATCAGTGTCTTGCCTAGGCCTCTTATCGGGGGGGACACTCCTGATCCAGGTAATTAAGTCCTCAGCCATTTTGATCATCTGTTTTTTAGGCATTGAGGCCTGAGCACGTGGCTCATGCGTCGTTTTTTTAGCCTTAGAAGTTGCTTTTGTCTTTGAAGCTGGCGTTGGTTTTATATAGAATAGAATAGAAATGTTGAGGCCTGAAAACACCCTCAGAAGCCGGTGCCTGCTCAGCAGCTCCGGACCCATCCAAGGGAGAGACATCCGCGGGTACAATACTCTGGAGAATCTTGCGTCATGCCGGACTCCACAAGGGTCTCGGTAGAGGCCTGCGACTCAAAAGTAGCTGGTATCAAGGGCTGCGAAAGCGCCAAACTGAGTACTGGCGACTGGCTTAGGAGAAGCTTCGTCAGTTTTGGACCACGGCGGTCTCTGTCCTTTTCTTTGCGTTTTTTGTGAACTCCGGTAGTCGGATCGCTATCAAATGACATTTCAGGGTAATTAAATCTGTTTCCAAAATATTTTGAAGCAAAGATATACTGACGCTTAATAGTGCGTTGGTTAAATCTAGCACAAAACCGACAGCAAGGCACGTTATAATCTGGGCCAAGCAAGGAATACAGTACAAATGAAAATCCATATGAGGTATTTGCTTCCCACAAGTAATACAATTATTAACTTTTTCTGACATTGGTCTGGAGCAAGAAAAAAGTTTCCCCAATGGGGTACTTAGCTTTAATTGAAGACTTCGGTTCTGAAACTCAAATGCGAAAATTTCAGGAGTCTGCCGACCGGCACTTGCGAACTGCTTCTGCTTCGGGCACCGTGCAGCAAGAAAGACTGAAGAAAATGGCGTTGGCTGCATGTTTTACACCCCTGACGACCTGACGTCATGGAAGAGGAGACAGCAACCAACCCAGGACCCAAGACTTAGGAATTCAGGCCGACTGAGGGTAACCTGCCAGCAGATTACCCAAATGTAACGACTGCAACAGTGAAACATGAAGAAAGTACAGTTTTGTACCTACCATAAATGTAGATGCTCGAGTGTTCACACTGCTGCAGTCATCACACTTGGGTTATCCTGCCGTCAGGAGGTCCTGCAGTCGGCCAGAGTTCCAAAGTCTTGGTCTGGCGTTGGTTGCTGTCGCTTCTTCCCTGACGTCAGTGCGGCAGGGGCATACAAGATGCATCCGACGCCATTTCTTCAGTATTTCTTGCCCCAGATGTCAGGTGCCCCCAAGTAGGTAGGCAACACATATTGCTAATCAAAAATATACATATGAAATACAAAAACAATACCTTCAGTTACCAGCAAATACACCCCAAAGGTTGTATAGGATAGAAAGGTATAGATAAGTCCAGCTAGTTCAGAAGGGATGGAGGGAGGGTAACCTGGACTGCAGCAGTGTGAACACTCGAACATCTACATTTATGGTAGGTACAAAACTGTACTATGTTCATCGTGTTACACTGCTGCAGTCATCACACTTGGGTAGAATCCCAAAGCTAAGATTGGGTGGCTGGTCTATAAAGAGTCAGGATTGGCTATGAGGCCCTGCAGAACTGCAGTGGCAAATCCTGCTCTGGATTTAGAGTAAAGAGGCAGGTGGTAATGCTTGGTAAAGGTGGGCACTGAAATCCAAATTGCAGCCTCCAAAATTTCCTTGGTAGGTACTCCTCTGAGAAAGGCTGTTGAAGTGGCTGTTGCCCTGGTGGAATGTGGCCTAATGTTATTTGGGACTGATTTTCCATTCTGTGTTTAGCAGTACCGAATGCAGTGTCCTATCCATTTGGATATAGTCTGCTTTGAGATAGCCTTGCCCTGTGATCCTGCAGCATATGTACAAACGGTTGCTCAGTTTTCCTGAAAGCTTTTATTTTGTCCAAGTAGAAGCGTAGCTGCCTGTGTATGTCCAAAGAAATCAGAAGTTTCTCCCCTTTATTCTGGGGGTTTGGGTAAAAAGTTGGCAAATGGATGGTTTGGTTAAGAGCCACACTAGATACCACCTTTGGCATAAAGGTAGGGTTTGTCCTTAAAGATACCCTGTCCTGATGAAAAATTATAAAAGGTTCCACTGCCATTAAAGCCTGTAGCTCTGAGACTCTTCGTGCTGAAGTTACTGACAGGAGCAGAGCTGTTTTCCATGATAAAAATTTTAGATCGGCTGTATTGGCTGGCTCAAAAGGTGGTAGGGTCAGTTTTTCCAAAACGAAATTGAGGTCCCAAGTTGGTGTTGGTGCTCTCAGGGGCGGTCTTATGTTTTAGCCCCTCTGAGGTACTGCTTTAGCAAGGGATGAGAGAATAAAGGAGGATCCGTGTTGTAATGTGCTGAGATGGCAGAGGTGTGGATCTTAATTGATGAGAAGGACAGGCCTCTGTCCAGCATCTCAGTTAAGTATTGAAAAATCTGAGGGATGTTTGGAACAAGAGGGTCAAGGCTTTGAGCCTGGTTCCAGGTGCAGAATCTATTCCATTTTTCTGAGTAAGCTTTCCTGGTGCTAGGCCTCCAGGCCTCCAAAATGACATCCATAACAGCTTTAGAGAGAGGTGTTGCCTGTTTGACTAATGTATCTGCCATGCAGCCAGGTTTAGGGTTTTGAGCTGACCGTGCAGGATCTGATTGTTTTGTTGAGTCAGAAGGTGTGGAATTTGAGGCAAAATCCATGGTGGGCCCTGAGCCAAGTTCCTCAAGATAGGGTACCAGTGCTGGCGTGGCCAGTCTGGAGCAATCAGGATCATCTGTGTTTTTTCTTGTCTGGCGTTTAGGAGTACCTTTGAAAGGAGAGGCAGTGGTGGGAAGGCATAAACTTTTCGGTTTTTCCAGCTGAACAGAAGAGCATCCACTTTCCATGTTTGTTTGTTATAAGTCCTTGTGCAGAATTTTTGTAGTTGGCAATTCAGTGGGGAGGCAAAAAGATCTATGTCTGGGCATCCCCATTTTTGCGTTACCATGCTGAAGATTTGTGGATTCAATTTCCATTCGTGAGGGTCCATGATATTTCTGCTTAGATCGTCTGCCAGAGTATTCTTCTTTCCTGGCAGGAATTGTGCTTGCAGGTGAACTTTGTACGTTAGAGCCGTGTTCCACAAGGTCATGGCTTGCCTGCATACGGGATAAGAATGAGTGCCCCCTTGTTTATTTATGTACCACATTACTGTGGTGCTGTCTGTCTTTAGTAATAGTTGTCCTCGATGTAGAAGGTCCTTGAAAGCTTTTAGGGCATTTTGAACAGCCAACATCTCTTTTTGATTGATGTGAAGATGCATCTGGTCTGCGGTCCACTTGCCCTGAATGCATTTTCCTGCCATGTGTGCTACCCAAGCGTAATCCGAAGCATCTGTTGTTAGAGTTTGCCTGGCTGTGGGTTGGGTAAAAGGCTGACCCTTGTTTAGGTGACATGCCTGTGCCCACCATCGAAACTCCTGTTGTAGGCAGAGAATCATTGGTATTACTGCTTCTAAACTGTGAGAGTGTTGAGTCCAAACACTTTTTAGGTACCACTGTAATTTCCTCATATGCAGTCTGGCATATGGTATTAGTAGTATGCAGGATGCCATGAATCCCAGGGCCTGCAGAATTTTTCTTGCAGGGAGATGGGACTTTTGCCAGTAATTGAAAATATTGAGTTAGTTGAACTTGTTTGTCTGGCGTGAGGTAAGCCATCTGGGCCGTTGTATTTAAACTGGCACCCAGGAATATAATCTCTTGCGAGGGCACTAGTTTTGACTTCTTTTCATTTACTGTATACCCTAGAGAAATTAGCAACCTTTTTACAAACGCCAGATGCTGTAGAAGAATGTCCTTTGTCTCTGCTTGAATGAGACAGTCATCCAGGTATGGATATATTTGAATTCCTTTTTGTCTGCAAAATGCAATTACTGGTGCCAGGCACTTTGTGAAGACCCTTGGCACAGTAGATAAGCCAAAGGTCAGTGCAGAGAATGGGTAATGCATTGTACCAGCTTTGAATCTGAGGTATCTTTTGCAATTTTGTCTGACAGGGGCATGCAGGTATGCCTCTTTGAGGTACAGAGTAACAAGCCAAGCCTTCTTGCCCAGCATGGGTAGAAGCTGCTGTAATGTCAACATTTTGAATTTCAGAATATCCAGGTAAGTATTCAGAAATGAAAGGTCTAGTATGGGCCTCCAGGCCTTGTCCTTCCTGGGGACCAGGAAGAGTCTCGAGTAAAATCCTTGTCCTTGTCCCTGCTGTGGTACTTTTTGAATAGCTCCCATGTCCATGAGGGCTGAAATTTGTTTTTGTGCCTCTGCCCATTGATTTTGTGGCAGGTCTGGCATTCCTTTTAGCCTTGGTAAAGTATGAAAGTGGAATCTGTAACCTTGAGACACAATATTCAGAACCCATTTGTCTTGGGTGATTGTTTGCCAGTTTTGAGAAAAAAGTGCTAGTTTTCCCCCTAAGGGGGCTTCCAAAAGGGACGTGCTTGACGTACGAAGACGAAAGTCATTGTGAGTGTTTCCTGTAAGGTTGAGACATGTCCCCACCTCCTTTTGGGGTAGAGGTGCACAACTGTCGTTGTCTGTTTGAGCCTTGGGGTTGAGATCTGCCTCTTGGGCATCTGTATCTGCCTCTTTGTGGCCTGTCTGACACTGGAAAGGACCAATTCTTTGCTGGCCAATTTCTGCTAAACCGAGGTGGCTGTACCTGTAAGAAATCCTTGACTGTTTGCATACATTTAGCTTTATCCTCCATTTTCTTTAACACCTCTTCTGCCTTAACACCAAATAAGGTATCATGCTGTAAAGGAGCATTCAATAATTTTGCTTTAACATGATCAGGTAAAAACTCTGTTCTTTTAACCTAGCATGTCTTCGAATAACAGAACCTGTAACTGTGGCTCTACAAGAGGCCTCTAAAGAATCAAAACCACATTGCAGAGTATGTTTTCCCACCTGTTCAACAGCATGCAATAAATCCTGCATTTTTTTACAATCAGGAGCTTCTGAGCTTGCAAGCATTTTCTGTTTTAACTGAGCCATTAAATATTGTTGGTACTTAAGCATGTGAAACTGGCAATTTAAAGCTCTTACTGCTAAAGTTGCAGACGTGTATACTTTCTTCCCCATCTATCCAAAGCTATGGAATTTCTGTCAGAGGGTACTGGATTTTTTGCAATGGAAGCCTTAACCCCTTTTGGACCCTGGGAAATAGTTTCTGGATCAGCAGAAGGGTTTTTGTAAAGAAACTTGTGAGAGACAGGGACTCTATAATACCTATCTGGCTTGGCTGGAGCAGGGGGCAAAGAGTCAGGAGATAAGCTGGATTCAGAGAACACATCATCCACAATGTCTAGCACAGGTGGAATAGCCAGGGGCCTGTGCTGAGACAATAAGAGGAAATCCCTGAGCCTTTTCTTGGATTCTGAGTAATCCTGGCTTTCCCAATGGAAATGCTCCCTCATGGTATGTAAAGTTTCCCCAAAAGAATAATCCTCAGGAGGAGAGGCTGAAGGGATAGATTCTTCAGCATCAGAGTCCTCATAGGGGGTAGAGAGTATCCCTGGTCTGAAGAGGAATCAGAGGAAATGGAAACCTGATCAGAGGAGTCATAGTCTGTATCCTGCCTAGGCCTTTTCTCAGGAGGGGGATGGGAAAGTACAGTTTTGTACCTACCATAAATGTAGATGTTTGAGTGCTAATACAGCTGCAGTAATCACATATGGGTTCTCTACCGTCAGGCGGGTCCTCGGTCGGCCGAATTCCAAAGTCTTGGTCCGGCGTCGGTTGTTGTCGCCTTCTTCCCTGACGTCAGTGCGACAGGGGTATACAAGTAACAGCCGACGCCATGTTCTCCAGTCTTTCTTGCCCCGGATGTCAGGTGCCCCCAAAAGGAAGGCAATAGATAAATTATATATATATATATATATATATATATATATATATATATATATATATATATATGATATACACAAGCAATGCAATGTTATCAAAAAAGAGTAGTTGCAAGCAAATACACCATATGATGATAACCCAAAATAAGTTGTATGAGGAGGTGTTAGCCACTAGTCCTATACCTAGAGGGGAAGGAGGGAGGGAAACCTGTACTGCAGCTGTATTAGCACTCGAACATCTACATTTATGGTAGGTACAAAACTGTACTATGTTCATCGTGCATACAGCTGCAGTAATCACATATGGGTAGAATCCCAAAGCTACGCACAGGGTGGTAGGCACTAGGTAGAACTGGGGTGAGCCAGAATGCCCTGCAACACAGCAGTAGCAAAGCCTGCTCTAGTTTTGGAATATAAAGGCAGGTGGCAGTGTCTTGTGAAGGTATGTACAGAACTCCAAGTGGCTGCCTCCAAGATATCTTTGGTAGGAACTCCTCTGAGGAAGGCTGTAGAGGTAGCTGTGGCCCTGGTGGAGTGTGGTCTAATGCCTACAGGGACAGATTTCCCATGATAGGAGTAACAAAATCATATGCAGTGGCCTATCCATTTAGAGATTGTCTGTTTGGTAACAGACTTCCCTTGAGCTCCTACAACATAAGACACAAAAAGTTGTTGTGATTTCCTGAAAGGCTTTGTTCTATCCAAACAGTAATGTAGCTGTCTATGGATGTCTAAGGAATGTAGCAGCCTTTCTCCTTTGTTTTGAGGATTAGGGTAAAAGGTAGGTAAGTGTATGGCTTGATTTAAAGCTACCCTGGATACCACTTTAGGCATAAATGACGGGTTGGTTCGAAGGGAAACCCTGTCCTGATGGAAGTTAAGAAAGGGCTGCACAGCCATGAGGGCTTGCAGTTCCGAAACCCTACGAGCTGAGGTAATGGCCAGAAGGAAAGCTGTTTTCCAGGACAAATATTGCAAATCTGTTGAGGCAGTTGGTTCAAAGGGAGGCAATGTTAATTTTTCTAGAATGTAATTAAGATCCCAGGCTGGCACTGGTTGTTTCCTTGGTGGTCTTATATTCTTAGCCCCTCTGAGGAATTGTCTTAAAAGTGGGTGAGAGAATAACGGTGGATCCGTGTTGAATTCTGCAGAAATGGCTGAGGCATGGATTTTTATGGAGGAAAATGAAAGTCCACTGTTCAGCAGCTCAGCAAGATACTGTAATACCTGAGGCAAATTCAGTTTTCTAGGGTCCTGGCCTTTTTTCTCATTCCAAGAGCAAAACCGTTTCCATTTTGCGGAGTAAGCCTTCCTAGTAGATGGCCTTCTTGCCTCCAGAATGACATCCTGAACCTCTTTGGAGAGTAGGGTCTGATGTGGTGTTAAGAAATTTTCCATGCAGGAAGATTGAGTGTTTTCAGCTGACTGTGAAGAGTTTTGTAGCTGTGCTGAGTTAGCAGAAGAGGCATTAGAGGTAGAGGCCAGGGAGGAGTATGTGTTAGGCTCCTTAGGAGTGGGTACCAGTGCTGTCTTGGCCAGTCTGGAGCAATCAGTATCATCTTCAGTCTGTCTGTTCTTGCTTTCAAGAGCACCTTGGGTAGAAGAGGCAGAGGTGGGAAAGCGTACACTGTCCATGCTGTCCAACTGAATGAAAGGGCGTCCACCCTCCAGGCCTTTGGATGAAAAGTCCTTGAACAAAACTTTTCCAGTTGATGGTTCCTGTGGGAGGCGAAGAGATCTATGTCTGGCCTTCCCCATGCTTGGATTATCTTTGTAAACACCTGTGGATGCAGCTTCCATTCGTGTGGATCTGCCATATTTCTGCTTAGATTGTCTGCCAGCGTGTTTTCCAAACCTGGCAAGTACTGTGCTTGAAGTTCGATTTGCCATTCCAGAGCCAAGTTCCAAAGTGTCATGGCTAGTCTGCACAGGGGATATGAATGTGTTCCTCCTTGTTTATGTACCACATTACTGTGGTGTTGTCTGTTTTCATCAATAATTGCCCTGGATGCAGGAGGTCCTTGAATGCTGTAATTGCATTTATTACTGCTAGCATTTCTTTTTGATTGATGTGAAGGTGCTTTTCCTTTTGGGACCATTTGCCCTGAATGCACCTGCCTGTCATGTGCGCCCCCCAGGCGTAATCTGAGCCGTTTGTTGTGATGACTTGATTTGCTTGAGGCTTGCAGAATGGGAGACCTGTGTTTGTTTGACAATGCTTGGGCCCACCATTGAAATTCCTTTTGCAAACATGGAATTATTGGTATTATTGTTTCCAAATTGTGGCTGTGTTGAGACCATAGGCTTTTTAGGTACCATTGAAGCTTTCTCATATGCAACTTTGCACATGGGATTAAAAGAATGCAAGATGCCATGAAGCCCAGAGCCTGCAGGAGGATTTTCCTTGCAGTAAGCCTGGTACAATTTGCTAGTGTTTGAAGTACTGAGTTAGTTGCCCTTGTTTTTCTGGCGTGAGATAGGCCATCTGGGTGTTTGTGTCCAAGTTGGCACCCAGGAAAGTTATTTTCTGAGATGGTATTAGCCTGGATTTCTCTTTGTTGATTGTGTATCCCAGAGAATTCAGTAACCGTGTTGCATAAGCCAGATGTTCCAGAAGAGTGTGCTTGCTGTCCGCTTGGATCAGGCAGTTGTCCAAATAAGGGTAAATTTGTATCCCTTGAAGTCTGCAGTAGGCAATTACTGATGCCAGGCATTTTGTGAATACTCTGGGCGCAGTAGATAAGTCAAAGGGCAATGCAGAGAATTGATAGTGGATTGAACCTGCAAGAAATCTGAGGTATGTTCTGCAGCTTTGTCTGATTGGGACATGCAGGTATGCCTCCTTGAGGTCCAATGTTACCAGCCAAAACTCCTTGCCCAGCGTGGGAAGAAGCTGCTGTAATGTGAGCATCTTGAATTTTGGTACGAGTAGAAATATATTTAGGATGGATAAGTCCAAAATGGGTCTCCAGTCGGGTCCTTTTCTTGGTACCAGGAAAAGTCTGGAATAAAAACCTTGGCCTTGTTCGTGAGTCGGAACCTCTTGAATGGCTTTCATGTCCATGAGTTTTGTAATTTGTATTTGTGCCTCTGCCCTTTGACTGTGTGGCAGGTTTGGCATGCCTCTCATTTTTGGAAGAGTGTGAAAATGAAATCTGTAGCCTCTGTTTATTATGTCCAGGATCCATTTGTCTGTTGTGATAATATGCCAATTTCCTGAAAATAGTGCCAGCTTTCCTCCCAAGGGAGCTGCCAGCTGAGATTTGCTTGGCATGAAAAGGGGGGAGTCATTGGGTTTGCTTTCTGTATTGTTGTGCACTGTCTTCGCCACCTCTTGGTGCTTGAGTTGGCCATTGCCTGCCTCTATATGATCCTTGAAATTGTCCTCTGCCCCTTGAGCGCCTGTATCTGTCTCTTTGGGGTTTGTCTGTGGCTGGAAAGGACCAGTTTTTTGTAGGCCAGTTTCTACTAAAACGAGGTGGCTGTACCTGTAGAAAAGCCTTGACAGTTTGCATAGATTTAGCTTTTTCTTCCATTTTCCGTAGTATCTCCTCAGCATTAGTACCAAATAGCACATCCTTTTGTAAAGGAGCATCTAGTAGTTTAGCTTTAACATGATCAGGCAAGCTTTGTTCTCTAAGCCAGGCATGTCTATGAATGACTGCTCCTGTAGCAGCGGCTCTACTAGAGGCCGCTAAGGCATCATAACCACATTGTAAGGTGCGTTTACCCACTTGTTCTGCACTATGTATCATATCCTGCAATTCCTTCAAATCTGGTTGTTCAGGTTGAGATATCTTGTTCCTTAATTGAGATAACAGAAACTGCTGATATTTAAGCATATGGAACTGACAATTTAAGGCCCTCATGGCTAGGGTGGTCGAGGTGTATACCTTTTCCCCCACCTTTCTAAGGATCTAGATTCCCTTTCGGAAGGTAGTGGGTTCTTGGCAGTAGAGGCCTTCATTCCCTTGGGGCCTTGAGAAATGGTCTCAGGGTCAGCATTATGGCTTTTGAAAAGAAATTGGTGAGAGTTAGGGACTCTGTAATACCTATCAGGTTTGACTGGTGCAGGAGGCAGGGAATCCGGATTGAGACAAGCCTCGAGTAAACATCATCAAGTATGTCCAGGACAGGAGGAATAGCCAGAGGTCTGTGTTGAGGTAACAAAAGAAATTCCCTAAGCCTTTTCTTGGAATCAGAAAAGTCTTGGCCTTCCCAATGGAAGTGCTCCCTCAAGGTGTGCAAGGTTTCCCCAAAAAAAATCCTCTGGGGAGATACAGAAGGAATGGACTGTTCTGCATCAGAATCTTCATAAGGGAGTCTGAGTGTTCCTCCACATCAGAATGTTCTGAGAAAATGGAGCCCTGTTCAGAAGAGGAGAGTCTTCCTCCACTCTGGGTCTCTTGTCTGGAGGGTTGGGAACCCTGATATAGAAAATTAAATCCTCAGCCATTTTAAGCATCTGCTTTTTAGGCATGGGGCCTGGGGATGGGCCCTGTGCAACAGGCCTCTTGGGATGCATGGCTGATTTGGACTTAGTGAAGGCCTTAATGGAAAAGGAAGAAGAGGGTCTAAATACACCCTGGGTGGAAGTGGACCTGTCCACATTAGGAGGCTCAACACTCACAGTGGTTTCAGTGGTTGTAGTCTGAGTTAGGGCCGAGGTACCAGCGGTCTCGGGTACAGAAGACACCGCCAATGAAGTGTCGTCGGTAGTCAGGGACTGCATAGGCGTCTCGCTGAGAACCGGACCACGTGCAGCCGTTTTTGGCGTGGTGTCGGTGGAGACCGCGGACCTCGCATGTCGGTCCTTGTCCTTTCGTTTTTTGGACAAAACGGTAGTCGGAGTATCCGACGACATTTTATGATCAAAGGCTTTACCAAAATAATGTTGGGCGAACTCCGCTCGACGCTTAATAGTGCGTTTATTGAAAGTAGCACAAAAGCGACAGTCCGAGACGTCGTGGTTTGGGCCTAAACAAGGTATGCAGAGGGAATGGAAATCCTTATGCGGTATTTGCTTCCCACAAGAAATACAATTGTTAACTTTGTCTGACATCGGTCTGAGGCAAGAAAAGTTTCCCCAACGGGGTACTTAGCTTTAAAGAAGACTTCGGTTTCCAATTTTTCGTAAATTCAGGAGCTGGCTGGCCGACCGGCACTTGCGAACTGCTTCTGCTTCGGGAACCGCGCGGCAAAAAAAACTGGAGAACATGGCGTCGGCTGTTACTTATATACCCCTGTCGCACTGACGTCAGGGAAGAAAGCGACAACAACCGACGCCAGACCAAGACTTTGGAATTCGGCCGACTGAGGACCCGCCTGACGGCAGAGAACCCATATGTGATTACTGCAGCTGTACGCATGATGAACATCCCCTGATTAGAGTAATGAGGTCTTCGGCCATTTTAAGCATCTGTTTCTTAGGCATGGAGGACTGTCCAGGAGAATGCTGTACTTGTTTCTTTTTCTTTAATGGTACCTTTGTCTTGGCTGTTGTTTTAACGATAAGTTGTGAAGGTCTGAAAACACCCTCAGAAGCCGATGCCTGCTCTGCGGCTCCGGACCCATCTGAGGGATTAGTTTCCTAGGCCCAATACCTTGAGTTTCCAGAGGCCTAGATGTCTCCATGTGGGAGTCGGAAGCAGACTGTGACTCTGAGGTAGCGGGTGTCAGGTGCTGCGAAAGCGCCTCACTGAGAACCGGCGACTGGCCTAGAAGAGGTTTCGTCGTCGGTTTTGGACCTTGGATGCCTGTCTTTATCTTTGTCTTTGCGTTTTTTCGGTATTGAGATC
Organism: Protopterus annectens; assembly: GCF_019279795.1. NCBI lineage: Eukaryota > Metazoa > Chordata > Ceratodontiformes > Protopteridae > Protopterus > Protopterus annectens. Next base: position 880,586,166 of record NC_056727.1, read on the forward strand.
GTCGGCTGATCCGATGGCATAGTATAATTGAACCTTCGGCCAAAGTAGTGTAAAGCAAAATCAAAACGTCTTTTTATAGTGTGTTTGTTAAATCTAGCACAAAACCGACAACTAGTGACGTCGTGATCAGGGCCTAGGCATGGAATATGGTAAGAGTGGAAGTCCTTATGAGATATTTGCTTCCCACAAGAAATACAATTATTAACTTTTTCTGACATCGGTCTGAGACAAGAAAAAAGTTTCCCCAACGGGGTACTTAGCTTTATTGAAGACTTCGGATCTGAAATTCGACTTCGAAAATCTCAGGAGTCGGCTGACCGGCACTTGCGAACTGCTTCTGCTTCTGGCACCACGTGGCAAGAAAGACTGAACAAAATGGCGTCGGATGCATCTTGTATGCCCCTGGCGCACTGATGTCAGGGAAGAAGCGACAGCAACCGACGCCGGACCATGGCTTTGGAACTCTGGCCGACTGCGGGACTGCCTGATGGCAGGATAACCCAAGTGTGATGACTGCAGCAGTGTAACACGATGAACATCATCAATAATTCCTGAATGGGGAATGGTATCAAAGGCCTTGGCCAGATCGAGGTAGGCTGTATGAACTGCCTTGCCCTTATCCACAACTCTGGTGACTTGAGTCAAAGAAGTCAACCAGGCTGAGCAGGCATGATCTACCTTTCACAAAACCAAACTGAGTGGGATCTAGAGTTTGGAGATTCCCTATATCCTTGTTAATTAGGTCCATGATGATGTGCTCCATAGCCTTACATATCAGACTCGTCAGGCTAATGGGGCGATAATTCCCAGGGTCTGTAGTCGCTCCCCCTTTATGGAAAGGGATGACTGTAGCAGTGCGCTATTTAGTAAGGACAAAGCTTGAGATGAGGTTGTCCTTTATGGCCAACTGTCTGATAAACTTAAGTACTGGTTTCACTTAAGAAGCAGGAGAAGAGACAGGGTTAGGTGAATGGGATCTCCGCTACTTGTCTTTTGAAAAAACACAACTACAGCCCAAGGTTTGGGGGCGTCCTGAAACTTCACGTTAATATGAGATAGTTGCAAACCTGCATGCTCGTTTCACCTCCCTGAAGTAAACTTAAAGTTTGCACAAATACAGCAAGATCCTGATGTAGGTTGGGAATCTATACAAAACATGCACTTAACAATGACTGTAGGCATAAGTTATTTTGTTTGTCACAGGCATTTATTAGGAACAGGACCTGGAACAGCCAAATATGGCCAAAGCTCTAACAAAGAAAAGAAAATGGAAACCACAGAAAACCACCCCAAGTTCAAGAAAAGGCAAACAGCACCAACAAAAGGACAAGAATGCCGTAAACTGAAGAATGTGCTCCTAATTTGTAAGAAAAATGTAAAACTACAGCAAAAAGCCAGTACTTAACACCTGACTAGGAAATGAGCAAAACAGAACTGCAAAGCGTAACAGAAAAATGCAACCTGTGGTCATTATAATCAAACACATTTAGCCATGGAGAAAAATGACGATAGACGCAGGGTATCACAGGAAGGGAGGTTTCAAATATAGCCTTGGGAAATTATATTCAAGGAGCTTAGTATGCACTTCAGGCTAAGCCAAGAAGGATAATGAAGACCGAATACTCCTTAGCAGATGAGATATTCTATGCACTGTTTGTGCTACTCCACAAATGACCCTTTCCCACTATAAGTTTCCCAGGAGTAATCATACCATATAGACAGTAGTAGCCAGGAACAGGAAACCACCAATTATCCTTGACCCACAGCACTAAAGTCAAAGCTCACAAGACGTTGCAATGAATTTGCAAACTGTGATGCCCAAATAGTCAGCAAAGCAGCATGCAGCACATCAGTTCAGTCTCTTCAAGGCTCACTCAGTGTCCACAAATATCCAGTAATTCCTCATCAAGCAGCAGGAATCAATGAACATGTGTGTTACAGTGCAAAAGTCAAACCAATGAAAAATGCAACACTGTCAGAATTTTCATCTGCCTCGAGGACATTCAACATACACATTAAAATAAGATGTTCACATCATGCAGGAATGCTGAATCAAGCCGTTAAAATAATAGAAAACATGTTCTATCTTCCACTTAGACAGAACAGACCACAAAATAAAAAAAAAAAAACTTGAGGGTGGAGCATCTCGCTAAGGTTAATATACACACATACATACAAATACTGCAAGCATGGGCATTAATGGCCTTCTAGCCTGCCAATATAGCAAAACACTTGTTCCCAAAATAAGTGTCCAAGCTGTTAAAATATCTCAACTAGTACTCGCTTGAATGTAATTCGGTAGTGTGTTCCATGCACCAACTGCTCTCTGAGAAAATCAATTACTACACTTCTCATTCCTACAGAATCATTAATTTCTCCAAATCTTTGGGGTCTCTAATACCATAATGGCAATGGACCCCATTCCTAAGTCAAAGTATGATTAAAGTTCATGAAATTAGTATTGTTTCAATCTTTGATATTAGCTAGAAGTGCTCTTCACAGCACCCACAATGTGCCTAGTAATGATTCTTTCTGGAATTCATTTGGAGTTGCATGTATTGGTAACATACATCTAAATACAATTGTAGACTCTTTTTATAAGACTCGTTGCTCCTACTACTATTGGAATTGTCTGGGTATCTTTCTTGCTCTCGTTTCTGCCGGCAAAGCCTGATATTTTATGACTCACACGCTCTCTGTATGCAGCACACTATATTCACTGGGGTGTAGCGATTTCAAGGATTCAATGATCAATGCTACTTTTGTCTTTTCATGGACCACTACATCTGGTTTTCTCGCATCTATCTGTTGAACTGTTGGTAATGGGTGATCCCATGTCATACACACTTCATCATTTTCTATGATGCTTTGTGGCTCACATTTCCAGTGTTTTTCAGCTAGTTCAATATTATAATGTTTGCACAACCTCCAGTGCAGTCTTGCCACATTATTATGCCTTTCAGTACAGAGTCCTTCTGCCATTAGTATATCACAACCAGCAACAAGGTGTGTGACTTGTTTCCAATTCTGTTTTATAAAACCTACATGTTTCTGTTTCTCCCACATGTTCAAAGGACTTTCAAAACCAAGATGTACATAGCCCACTGTCTTAAGAGCACTAATATTAACCTTTTATCTTTTGGTTTGAATTCACCTCTCCTTAACCATTCCTGCATTCGATCCTGATCAACATGAGGTTCTTCCAGGAGTTTTCTACACTTGCAACTATATTTATGTATTTTCCACAGTTCTTACCTTCTCATCTCATCCTTCACCTTATATTCTTTATTTTGTTTTTTGGCACATTCAGTTGCTGCCCGATTTTCATCTACTTCTGATTTGATTTTCATTCCCGCTTGACGCGGATATGCTTTTGCTAGACTAAGAGGGGAAGTCATCTTAGATTTATGCTCCTCATGTTTCAAAATGTTCACTGTATTTGGGTCTTGTGAGGTCAGCAGATATGTATGCAGTCCCACAATCACAGATCTATACATGTAATCAATTTCAAGTAGGCCCATACTTCCTTCAGAATGGGGAATATATAATCTTGATATGCACTGATTTTATAAATCATCTGATGGGCATGAAGCATCCTTCTTGTTTTCCTGTCTAATCTATCCAAAACCTTTTGGGGCTATCAATCACTCCAAAACTGTAAGTTAGGACAGGAAGACCAAATTAGTTTATAGCCTGAATTTTGTTCCTAGATGTCAACGCTGTTTTCAGGATTAATTTAAGTCTTCCAAAATATTCCTTACTAAGTTTTTTTTGCAATTGTTCATGTTTTACTGTTGGTCCTTCAATTCCCAAATATTTATAGGCTCCCTCTTGCTCAAGTTCTTTTATATTACATTCTTTTGCTCCCAAACTGATGGGTTTCTTGGTGCTGCAGCTTTCCTGCATTAAAGGTTGCTTTTGCAAATTTATCAAGACCAAATGACATTCTTATAACATCTGAAAAATTCCTTTTATACCTATCGTTTTGAGCAGTCTTGCTACTTGTTCGTCCAGCTTAGTTTATTAGCAGTTTAGTGGTCTTTCGTTTTGTGTATTTATAACATCTGAAAAAGTTTTGACTACTTGCAGTTGTGCTTTTAATTCCTCATCTAATGAGTTATACAGTTTTAAATAATCAAAGAGATAAGTCTTTGCACTTTGCTGCTTTCTGGGAGCCAAATTATAGCCATGACCTAATCTGTTAAGCAGACAGCTTAATGGGTTAAGGGCAAGGCACAAGAGCAATGGTGACAGTCACTCCGGAATATTCTCCTTTGGATTTTTATCCCTAGAATAATAATTTGTCCTTTAGCATGGCTTAACTGCAAAGTGATTTACCACTGTTTCATGATCTCTGTGATGTAGTTTATCAGTGCAGGATGTATCAAACACATTTTTTGAGCACTCATCTATGAATGTGGGATACTGTCAAATGCTTTTTTGTAGTCAATCGATGCTACACTTAGATTCTTCACTTTTTTTTTTTTTTTTTTACAGTTCTCTACTATGACTAACAACAAATGATCCTTTGTTCCATATGACTATTTTACTGCCCTCTTGTTCTATTGCCATAATTGAGTTTTCTTCTAAATGACTATAAACTGTCAGCATCAATTCCAGTGTATAGTTGATACGTCGTCAGAAGGCAACTTACTGGTCTATAATTTTGAGGGTAGCTTGCAAGTTCACTTTTAAACAGGAGCATTGTTTCCCTTGTTGTTAGCTAGGTTGATTTCTTTTTGGGGTGCGCATATAAACAGTTCTTATTTATGGCTAAATCTTTGTGTAAAAATGTTAATACTTTTAACCAGAAGTTAGGTACTGGATCTGGGCCTGGGGTTTTCCAATTAGAGGCTTTTCTTAACTTTGTTTCAATCTCTCTGGCCATTACTTCATCCTGTTTCTTATCATGTACCTTTGAACTTCTTATTCTTTCTTTTACTTCTTCTACCCATTTAGCATCTTTGTTATGTTTGACAAGATTTTCATAAACACTTCTACAAAATGTATCTATTTCTTCTTTTTCTTTGTGGTCTTTCAATTCCTTTTACCTTGTTTCCCAATTCTCTATAAAACTTTTTGAGGCCATCAGTAATTTGCTTATTTTGTACTTTTCCTTTATATTTCTGTGTATCTTCTAAGTTTTTCTTGTGCTGATATTTTTAGTTTACTTGCGAAAGTGCATGGCAAATCCTGATCCGTTATAATACTGCACATTGCTTTTATGTCTTTTGAGTATTTTTGTTGACCTGTTCCCTCTCCTATACTAACAGTGACACTTCTGGTCTTAATTGCTTCAATTTTCTCAATTTGATACCTCCACGATGGTATTCAATTTCTCCCCTTCTTTTCCTTTCCTTACTACCCTGTGTTCTTGTGGTAGAATTTTATCGGTTACTAATTTAGCTGCACAGTAATATATCCTGTTTACTTCTGTTATATAGGATGGATCTCTATGGACAGTCCTAAATACTGTACTCATTTGTCTCATCAAACTTCTAACTTTTCAGATTTTACTGACTTTCTGCAGTCTATTTCTTTCATTGATCTTAATATGTATCTCTCTCTATTAAATCAAGCAACTCTTCTCTTAGCTCATTTTTTTCTGAACTGAGAGCAGATTTTTTCTTCTCCATTTTCTGTGGGGATTCTACAGAAATTCTATAGCATCTTTCTTTGGCACAATCTATTCAATTTCATCCTGTTCCGTTGTTCTGTCAGATGGGAACTCACTAGCCTATCACTCCTTCCAGGCACAGAATCTTTTCCATTTTTCAGCACAAGATTTTCTAGTACTAGGCCTCCTTGCCTCTAAAATGATATCCATCACAGGTTTACTGAGGGATGGTAAAGGAGAGATTATGTAATTAGCCAGGCAGCAAGGTTCAGTGTTAGAAGCTGAGGGTGCAGAATCCGGTTCTCCTGCTGAGACAACAGGGAAGGAGTCTGAGGCAGGTGCCATGGGGAAAACCATGACACACTGCGCAGGAGGGGGTACCAGTGTTGGCGTGGCCAGTCTGGAGCAATCAAAATCATCCTTGGTTTGTCCTGTTTGATTTTTAGTAGTACTTTGGAGAGCAGATGCCAAGGGGGGGGGGGGCATAGATTGATAGGTTTTTCTAGCTAAAGGACAGAGCATCCACTTTCCAGGCTTGTTTGTGGGGAGTCCTTGTGCAAAATTTGTCCAATTGGTAGTTCTGGGGAGAGACAAACCGGTCTATATCTGGGCTCCACCATTTTCTTGTCAACATGTTGAAAATCCTTGGTTCCAGTTTCCACTTGTGTGGGTCCATGAGGTTTCTACTTAGTCAGTCTGCCAGTGTATTTAATTTTCCTGGCAGGAATTGAGCTTGTAGGTGCACCTGGCAGCTCAAGACTGTGTTCCACAATGCCATGGCTAGTCTGCGGAGACGGCAAGAATGTGTACCTCCCTGCTTGTTTATGTACCACATTACAGTGGTGTTGTGCGTCTTTACCATAAGTTGTCCTGGAAGAATGTGATCCTTGAAGGCCGTCAGAGCATTCTGTACAGCTAATATTTCTTTTTGATTGATATGCAGGTGCATTTGACTTTGGTTCCATTTGCCCTGAATGCAATTCCCTGCCAGGTGAGCCCTCCATGCATAGTCTGATGCGTCTGTTAGGGTTTGGGTGGCAGGGGGTGGTGTGAAATTTAAGTCCCTTGTTTTGGTGGCAGGCCTCTGCCCACCAAAGGAATGATAGACGTAGGTAAGGTATGATAGGAATCATTGCTTCTAGATCCTGAGAATGCTGACACCACAGGCTTTTTAGATACCACTGTATTTCCTCATATGCAGTCTTGCATATGGAATTAGAAGAATGCAGAAGGCCATGAACCCCAAGGCTTGCAGAATTTGTCTTGCAGATATCAGGGTTTTTGTGGACACTTGTTTGAAGTAGGTTGTCAAATGAATTTGCTTCTCTGGCGTGAGGTAAGCCATCTGGGAAGTTGTATTCAAGCTTGCTCCCAGGAATATAATTTGGTGACAGGGTACCAGGTGTGATTTCTTTTAGTTTATGGTGTACCCCAGACAAGTTAGCACCCTTTGTACAAAGGCCAGATAATTCAAAAGTATGTCCTGGTTTTCTGCCTGAATTAGACAATCGTCCAGGTATGGGTATATTTGAATATTTCTTTGCCTGCAAAATGCAATAACTGGAGCTAGACACTTTGTGAATACCTGGGCGCAGTAGAGAAGCCAAAGGGCAGTGCAGAGAACTGATAGTGCATGTAGCCTGCTTTGAAGCATAGGTATCTTCTGCAAGATTCCCTGACTGGGATGTGCAGGTATGCTTCTTTTAAATCTAGTGTTGCCAACCAGGCATCCTTGCCTAGCATAGGAAGTAATTGGTGAAGAGTCAGCATCTTGAATTTTGGAATCTCCAAAAAGGTGTTTAGAGTAGACGGGTCCAGGATAGGAAGCCATGAATTGTCTTTTCTGGGTACCAGGAAAAGTCTTGAGTAGAAACCTTGTCCCTTTTCTTCTTCTGGTACCAGCTGAATAGCCCCCATGCTTAAGAGAGAAAGTACTCGTTTTTGGGCCTCTGCCCACTGATTTGGGGGTAGGTCTGGCCACCCGCTTGGCGTCGGCAACGTGTGAAAGTGAAATCTATATCCCTGGGACACTACATTTAAAACCCATTTGTCCTGGGTAATGAGTTCTCAGTTCTTTGCATGAAGAGCAATCCCCCCCCCCCAGGGGCAGTCAGTTGATAAGTGCTTGGAAATTTTAAAAGGAAGTCATTGAGACAGTTTACCATAGGGGGGAGTCTTATTACTCCCAGATTTGGAAGTGGAGGCCCCCCCACTGCTTAGCCCTGTGTGTCCCCTGGGACTGAAACCTGGGGTTTTTCCTGTGTCTGGGTTTGACGTGAGAAGACCTGGAAGGGGTTGGAAAGGACCAGTTCTTAGACATCCAGTGTCTACTAAATCTAGGAGGCTGAACTTGCAAGAAATATTTAACAGTTTGCATAGATTTAGCTTTATCTTCCATCTTTTTAAGAACTTCCTCAGCCTTGTTGCCAAACAGGTGGTCCTGATTTAAGGGAGCATCCAACAATTTAACTTTAACATGATCAGGCAAAGATTGCTCCTTTAGTCAAGCATGCCTTCTGAGCACAGACCCAGTAACAACAGCCCTGCAAGAGGCCTCTAATGAATCAAAACCACATTGCAAAGTATGTTTTCCAACTTGTTCAGCAGAACGCATTAAATCCTGTAATTCTTTATTTTCCACACAGTCATCATTTTCTGTTTAAGCAATCCAATAACATGTTGCTGATACTTGAACACATGAAACTGGCAGTTTAAATCCCTAACGGCCAAGGTTGCAGAAGTGTAAATCTTCTTACCCCATCTATCCAGCACCCTGGAGTCTCTATCAGAAGGGGTAGGATTTTTAGCAGTAGAAGCCTTAATGTCCTTGGGCCCCGGTGAAATAGTCTCTGGATCCGCAACAGGATTTTTAAAAAGGAACTTGTGTGACTCAGGGACCTTGTAGTATCCTGTCAGGTTTTCTGGGAGCAGGAGGCAAGGGGCCAAACTAGATTCCGAAAAAGCATCATCAACAATGTCTAGTACAGGAGGAATAGCTAAAGGCCTATGCTGAGGTAGGAGTAATAAATCCCTAAGCCTCTTTTCTGAATCCGAAAAATCCTGGCTTTCCCAGTGGAACTGCTTCCTTAGAGTATGTAAGGGATTCCCCAAAAGAAAAATTTGCTGGAGTGGAAGCAAAGGGAATGGAGTCCTCTCCAACAGAATCCTAAGTAGATAAGGGCAAATCCAGATCATCAGAAGAATCAGAAAAAACAGAATTCTGGTCAGAAGATTCATAAACAGCTTCAGTTCTAGGCCTCTTAGAAAGGGGGGGGGGGTTGGCTACCCCTGATTAGAGTTATTAGATCTTCAGCCATTCTTATCATTTGTTTTTTAGGCATAGAGGCCTGAGCATGTGGCCTGGGCATTGTTTTTTTTAGGCATGGTTTGAGGTTTAGGCCTAAGTGAAGAAGGAGGCGTCAGTTTAATGTGCAAGTCCATAGACCTGAACACACCCTCAGAAGCCGGTGCCTGCACAGTGGCTCCGGACCCATCCAAGCTACAGACATCCGTGGGTTCCATAGTTGAAGCATCTTGCGGCATACCGGACTCCAAATGGGTCTCAGTAGAGGCCTGAGAATCAGAAGCAGCGGATATCAGGGGCTGCGAAAGCACCTCACTGAGTACCGGCGAACTGGCGACTGGCTTAGGAGAAGCGTTGTCGGCAGTTTTGGACCTCGGCGGCCTATCTCTGTCTTTATCTTTGCATTTTTTCAGAATCCCAGTAGTCGAATGGCTAACAGACGACATTTCCGGATAATTAATCCGAGAACCAAAATATTTAGAGGCGAAAATATATAGACGACGGACAGTGCGCTGATTAAATAAAGCACAAAACCGACAGCAAGGTACGTCGTGGTCAGGGCCTAAGCAAGGAATACAGTATGAATGAAAATCTTTCTGAGGTATTTGCTTTCCACAAGTAATTTAATTATTAACTTTTAATGACATCGGTAAGGAGCAAGAAAAAGTTTCCCCAATGGGGTACTTGGCTTTAGTTGAAGACTTCGGTTCTGAAACTCGAAAATGTAAATTTCAGGAGTCGGCCGACAGGCACTTGAGAACTGCTTCTGCTTCAGGCACCACACGGCAAGAAAGCATGATGTAATGGCGTTGGCTGCATATTTTATACCCCTGACGTCATGAAAGAAGGGACAGCAACCGACGCAGGACCCAAGACTTAATCAGGCCGACCAAGGGCTACCTGCAAGCAGATAACCCAAATGTAATGACTGCAACAGTGAAACACGAAGAACATCATTATATTTTCTGTACTCTATTTACTCAAAGACTGCAAGAGATGACTGCCAGCAGCCAACCAAGAAACTTGATTGCATGCTACTGTTTCGCTCTTACAGTAATCAAATTCAGATTACTTATGTTTTGGGTTACTAATTTACTTCACTGATCTTATTCCTGACTTGCTTTTGTAATTATTTCACATTGCTACTCACACTGCATATTGTTTGTCTGCCTGAAAGCAAAGTTTAAAAGAAAAAAAAACAAAACTGCAACTGTTTTAACACTTTTTTATTCTTTTACACCCAAAGCCTGCAAATCATAAGGCCCCTCCCTACCAATGGAACCATTAATTCTAGTTCACCAGAATGAGAATCAGCCAAAAGAAACCATCATTTAGGCAGCCAGGAGGAGTTGATCACTTTCTTGCTTATTCCCTATCCATGGCATGCAGCAAAGAGAAGGGGTTTATGAAACTGACTGACCACAGATGCCATCCCGTCATTTCAGCATTCCCTCCAAGCATCCCTGTCTCTCCCTGGGAATCACAAGGTGGGAGTTTCCCTAGTGTCCATCACAGAACTCTAATCTAACACCATGTGTCCCCAATTAGATGAACCCCTCACTAGCAGAGTTGAGTTGGACACACCTCTTCACTCTTCCCTCTCCCTGCCTGGGTCCTCCTATGCCAGGGCCACTAAATGAACCCCATCAACCAAATCACAGTAAGGGAGCCATGCCTGTGTGCCACAAAGCCAGGCCACTTAACTGCAATGTTGCATCAGCACTGTTTCCTGCCTTGTGTGTTGTCTATGTCAATGAATAACACACCATGGATTCTGTAGGTTATTTTGCTGACTGGAGTGGTGTACTATGTTGTAGTTCTGCTGTCAGCACTTTAGTTAAAAACAGAAGAGGATGCAAGAGACATCATGGTTGTCAATCGATGTCCCAGGGACCTTCCCTTTGAAATGACTTTTGGGAAGTGTGGCTGCAGCCACTGCTCTATTTCATCTCTATGATTAAAGGTTTTTTTTAAATATAGCCATGTTTCCCCAGTTGTACTTGTATCACAGATTAAGTTTAGATCCCTAGATCTTTCTTATGCTGTTAGTTTTGTGGATGTGCATTAAGACCATCAGAGCTTGACCCGAGGATGCTTTGTAGGTAAGGCATAGACCTTCTCTCAGAAGTCTGTAGGAGACAAAGTATATGGACAGGGATTTGAGGCAGTCCACACAGGATATTTTCTACACACTGTACTCAGAGAAATTTTGTGGATGCACCAGTTGTGGCAAATGTCAAGTGAAGTGCATCCTGAAGGGGGTACTGTACTCAATGACTAATCCAATGAGGACTGAATGCAACAGAAAAATTACATCTTTGGACCTCGATGCCTTATCCTTGTTTATAAGTTGTGCAGCATAGAATGATTTCCTTACCACAGCAAACATGCTGGTCAAAGACCAAGGCACTGTCTACAAGCATTTCGAAATCCCTGATAAAAGGGTCTACTCACAGGAGTGTATTATCAATGCAATAATTTTGTGGGATGATTCTCTTACCAAAGGTTACTATTACACATTCCTTGGCATTCCATTTTAGGCTGCGAGTCTGGCACCAGTTATTAATTTATGTCAGGTCTTCTAGGAGAGAATTTGTGTCTTTGGGGGATTCTATGACTGTGCCTACTTTGTAATAGTCTGTGAATGCAAGTCAGCCAGACCACTGATGTCTTAACTTCAGAGATGATGTCAAAAATGAGCAGCCCCAGCACATAGCACTGAGAAGCACCACTAGTGACTGGCCTTTTTGTAGAGTAAAGACTCCCCTTATCCTGACTTCTGAGTATTATCTGTAAGCCAGCTGGCTATCCCGCAGGTGACTTAATTAATCTTATGAACTCATCGATGATACTAGAGTGAGGTACTGTGTTGAACAGCATGGCCATTTCAAGATAGGCTATATGCACAGTTTTACCCTCTTCCAATGTTTTGGTGAACTTCTAGTAGTAGTTCACCAAGCTGAGCACACATGACCTGCCCTTGGTGAAACCAAACTGGGTTGGGTCTAATGTCTGAAGGTTTCTAATGTCATTATTGATCATATCCACAACAATTCTTTCTATGACATTACATACGAGACTAGTTAGACTTGAGGGGTCTGTAGTTACCAGAGTACATGAATGGTCTACCTTTGTGCAGAGGGTAACAGTTGCAGTCCTCCATTCATTTGGCAGGAAGCCTGCTTACAGGCTAAGGTTATAGAATGATTCCAGTGGGCCCAATAGGTCATATTTCATGCTATTTAGGATGCATCCTGAGATATTATCGGGACCCATCAATGCAGTGTTTTTTGCCTTGGAGAGTGCATTGAGGACTTGTTCCCTATTGACAGATGGAGTCAAGGTCAAGAGTATTTCTCGAGGGGTATCAAGGGAGAAAGCAGTGTAAATCTGGAGCTGAATTTATTGGCCAGCAGATTTGACATATTCTATAGCTCAGTGCAGGTGACTCCATTTACTATTAGTTCAGCAAACTGTTGTGTATTGTGTCTTTGAAGTTGTGGACATATCTAAAGAAAGCCTTGATGACAGTCTTTAGTCTAAAAGGCTACTTTAACATCATATCCGGCTTTGGTAGACTTAACTAGTTCCTAGAGTTGCTTACTTAGTTTGATGAGGGAGTTCTTACCTTGCACTCACTACACTAAGAATTAAGCCAACAAGAGAAGGGAGAAAAGAGATTTTGCCAATAGGGATGATGGCAATTAGAGATACAGAGAAAGGGCAAGGGGGCTGAAATTTACTGGAGAAACCTGGCAAAGGAACAAAGGTCTGGGAGCAAATAACTAAAGAGGGAAAGGACCATATTTGCTCTATGCTCAAAAGTTCATCATTATTTGTTTATAGGCAACAACACCCACACCACCACATAAAGTGTTCCTTCATGAGGTCAAGTGTACCCCCAAAGGTAACCTCCTCTGGTGGGGTCCTTAAAAAGGGGGTGTCCTCTTTAGTCATGCCATGGCCCACAGCTTATGAATCTGGTTAATACAGGCCAGATCCACCTTTCCTCAACAAGACTCAGATGAACTGCAGGGGAATAAGGCCTTTTTTCTCTTTCCATCCCTTATTAATCCAAAAACAGAAAGGCCCAGAGTAATAGGGCTCACAAGACTAGCACTTCTGAGTACTCAGCCAAGAATCCTTTACAACTAAATTATCCGTTAATCTCACTGACACCACTGTAGCTGGTGTCCACTCAGTTGGCACTCCCAAATGGATGATCACCTGGAAGTCTTTTCCCAAGCAATCATTGGGTAATCTCTGACCATACTACAGATTAACAGCCTTCCACTGAGTATTCTACCACCAAGGTAAACAATTCTGCTTAAAAAAGGAAGCGAGTCAGTGGAATTTCTTCCCAAAGGTCTAGCACATTCTGCTGAGAACCACTGCAGATGCTTGGGAACTGTCTGGCTGTAGTCTTTTCTATAACAAAATTTAGAGTTAGAGTGCAGTAGCAATTTAAGTCACCAAGGCAGATTATGTAACCCCTTCCAGTTATCCATTTCCATGGAAAAAAAAAAAGATGCAAGCCTTACACTTCCAACATGGCTGCACACTGATCAACAGCTTAATTTCAGCTCTCTTGGTGTGAAAAGAGAAACTGATGGACAAGGGCCAGTAATTCCACTCATTTTAGTAAAATTAATTTACTGATTATTAAGTACACTTCCTGGATGCCAGCAAAGAAAAAAACTTGGACAGCCTGAAAGAAAATCATCTTGAAAAGGTGAAGAGAAAACACTGACTGGGAAGAATCCTGCAGCTATTCAACAAAAAGCAGTTCCACACCAGCTTTGTTACAAGAGATGGCTTCCAGTAATTTATAGGAACAAAAATAAGTCAACTGTGCTCAGAGTTGATTAAAACAAGTGAAACACTGAATGACTATATCAACTCAAACAACAAAAGGCTGGAAAAAAAAAAAGAAGAAGAATTAAGCTTCTATTCACGTAAACTGAAAGCTAAAAAAATCAGAGATGAAATGAAGAAAAGCATGGCTAAGTATAAAAGAGTACCATTTTTTGAAACAGCTCTTCTAGAGCAAAGTCAGCCGATAGCACACACAGTAAAACTGGAGAGTTTATGGTGTCACTGAGAAACTGCACGATACAGACTCTTAATTTTATGAACTCAAACACAAGTAACTGGACTTGTATCCCACAGCAGGATTTGGTACTTGAAAGGGCACACTGTGTGTATGCTCCAAACCTGGCCACAAGAAAGCAGTCAAGACCTGTATTAGTAAAGATGCAATCATACCAACAGATATTGTTGATCCTCACAAACCTGTGGCAGAAGGGCAGAATATTAAAAGTGGAGTACTTGTGGAAAACAATTATTCACCATACACCAGGCAGAAGAAAAGGAAATATATCCTGCCAATCAGGGGATGTCAAGAGGAAGAGGCGAGATTCAATCTATTGTATCCAGATGTCTTCAGAATATTTTTTCCCAGGAGGACCAAAGTCATTTTTGACACAGAACAGGCCAAGAATGCAATGCAAAAGCATTTCCAACATGGGGTGAGCCATCAAACAGAAGAGGACTCTGCTTCTTATTCTTCTGATGGTAAGTATCACAGAGAGACTGTCAGTGAAACCTCTCCAATCTTCCAAAGGAAAATGCTTGAGACAGAAAAAAGCACAGGGTTGACTAGAAGAATTGGGAGTACCTTGGACTCAAACCGGAGTCTAGAGTTGGGAGATGAACAGGAAGACCACCAGCAAAACTAAAATTAGTAAATAAATGTGAGACTACAATAAGGCATCTACCACATTTGTGAAATGTGGCTTTACAAGAAAAAAAATGGCTGAGAAATATTGGCTTTTTTTTTTACTTCGTTAAACTTCTTGTGAGAAATGACAGGCCTATGTACCACTTCATGTCATTGATGTTTGGAAGGACACTAAAAGGGGAGAAAGAGGGAAAAACTTGCTGTAAATAAAGCATTTTTTGTTTATAACAGTATTTATATAAAACATGACAAATTGTATGCTGTAAAGTATTTTCAGTGATTGTTGTATGTGATGGAGATACTAAAGTAAACAGGTGCCTTTTTTTCCTCTTTTTTTTTAGATTTAAGAAATATAAGCATTACAATGTAAAAAGAGAAGGTAGGCTGGAAACAGCACAGTTAAAGGACCACTATGAACAACTGAAGAAAAACATTTTTATCTTGCCATGAATAACTGCACACCCCCCCCCCCCCCCAAAAGCTGCTTGCAGCAAAATAAGTACTCATTTCTAATTTTATTTACTTTTCTTATAGCGGACCGGAGTTCCGCTGTGGCGACCCCTAACCGGGAAAAGCCGAAAGACACAAACAAACAAACTTTTCTTATCCTTGTCTACCCTCATGGGGCAGAACATCATAATTCCTTTGGAAAGCTAAATCTGTCCCATAATGCACAGAATGTGAGAATAAGTAGCCCTACCATTGTTGTCAAACTAGACTTCCATTCACTTAGAATGGAATACCTGAAAAAGTTTGAGAGTCTGCAGATCATGTCTCATTGACTGGTCTTCACTGATTTTACACAAATGTTGTTCCTGCTGATGTACTACACATTCCCTGAAAGACGCTTACAAAAGTGTCAACAAATTACTGAGATAAAAATTACTTTTTACAAACATCAGTTTTCCAAGTTTCAGTTCCTGTCCAAGTTAGTCCTACCGTCTCCCCTCCTTCAATGAGCTAGTGTCACATTTCCAGCTTGGCTACATTCAACTAATAAGTCATCTTTGTATGACAATAAGACATTAAACAAATCACAGCCTGGTGTGCCACAAAAACTGAACCCTCATACATATCTTCACTTCTGAATAGCATTTCCCAGGAATTCTTTCTAAAAAAACACACACACAGACCAATCCAGAACTTAGGCTAATCTAGCCATTTCTTAAAATGTGCACAGTAAAATATTCGATTTGAATTGCAATGTGGGTGCTCACGTGGTAATTTTTGCATTGCTATTCTGTTACAGCATAAAGTACAATTGTGTAGGTACCATAAATGTAGATGTTCGAGTGTATTCACTGTTGCATTCATTACTCTTGGGTTATCCTGTTGGCAGGCTACCCGCAGTCGGCCAGAATTACAAAGTCTAGGTCCGGCGTCGGCTGCTGTCGCCTCTTCCCTGACAAGAGTGCGCCAGGGGTATAAAAGATGCAGCCGACGCCATTTTCTTCAGTTTTTCTTGCCCCAGATGTCAGGTGCCCCCAAAAAGGTAGGCTAAAAAATTATGCCAATAATTATGCATGCAGTAAAATAAACATTTCCTTCATTTACAAGCAAATACACCACATAGGTTGTATAAGATAGAGAAGTATAGACAAGTCCCAGCAAAGAAAAGGGGGATGGTGGGTGGGTAACCTGGACTGCAACAGTGAATACACTCAAACATCTACATTTATGGTAGGTACACAACTGTACTATGTTCATCGTGTTTCACTGTTGCAGTCATTACTCTTGGGTTGAATCCCAAAGCTGAGGTTGGGTGGCTGGGCCTAAATAGAATTAGGAGAGGCTACAAGGCCCTGCAGAACTGCAGTGGCAAAGCCCGCTCTGGATTTAGAGTAGAGAGGTAAATGGTAGTGCTTAGTAAAAGTGTGCACTGAACTCCAAGTTACAGCCTCTACAATGTCTTTGGTTGATACTCCTCTGAGAAAGGCTGCTGAAGTGGCTGCTGCTCTGGTAGAATGTGGCCTTATGCCCTTAGGCACTGATTTGCCATGTTGTGCATAGCATAAGCAAATGCAGTGTCCTATCCATTTTGAAATTGAGAAAATGATCCTGCAGCATAAGCTGCAAACAGTTGCTCAGTTTTTCCTGAAAGTTTTTGTTTTGTCCAAGTGGAATCGTAGCTGTCTGTGTATATCCAAAGTGTGCAGAAGTCTCTCCCCTTTATTCTGGTGATTTGGATAGAAAGTTGGTAAATGAATGGTTTGGTTAAGAGCCACACTGGAAATCACCTTTGGCATAAATGTTGGGTTTGTCCTTAGAGAGACACTGTCCTGATGAAAAATGAGGAAAGGTTCCACTGCCATTAATGCCTGTAACTGAGACTCTTCTTGCTGAAGTTATTGCTAGGAGCAGTGCAGTTTTCCATGATAAGAATTTTATATCAGCTGTGTTGGCTGGCTCAAAACGAGGCAGTGTGAGCTTTTCTAATACAAAATTGAGGTCCCAAGTAGGTATTGGTGCTCTCCTTGGGGGTCTTAAGTTTCATGACCCTCTGAGGTACTGCCTTAGCAGTGGATGTGAAAAAATAGGAGGTTCCGTATTGTAATGAGCTGAAATGTCAGAGGCATGGATTTTAATAGATGAAAAGGATAGGCCTTTGCCCAGCATCTCAGTTAGGTTTTGTAAAATCTGAGGTATATTTGGAACAAGCGGTTCGAGTCCTTGTGCCTGGTTCCAAGCACAGAATCTCTTCCATTTTTCTGCATAAGATTTCCTAGTGCTGGGCCTCCTGGCTTCTAAAATAACATCCATAACAGCTTTAGAGAGAGGCGTGGTCTGAGTGGCTAAATTATCTGCCAAGCAGCCAGATTTAAGGTTCTGAGTTGACTGTGCAGAATCTGATTGTTTTATTGTGTCAGAAGATGGGGAATTTCAGGTAAAGGCCAGGCTGGGCCTCGAGATAAGCTCTTTAGGATTGGGTACCAGTGCTGGCGTGGCCAATCTGGGGCAATCAGGATAATTTTTGGCTTCTCTTGTCTGACTTTTAGGAGTACCTTGGGAAGAAGAGGCAGTGGAGGGAAGGCATAAAATGTCAGGGTTTTCCAGCTGAATGATAGAGCATCCACTTTCCATGCTTCTGAGTGATAAGTTCTTGTGCAGAATTTTTGTAGTTGGCAGTTGTGAGGAGAGGCAAAAAGATCTATGTCCGGGCATCCCCATTTCCTTGTTATGCTGAAGACCTGTGGATTTAGTTTCCATTCGTGTGAATCCATGGGATTTCTGCTTAGTTCGTCTGCCAGTGTATTTTTCTTTCCTGGCAGGAATTGTGCTTGCAGATGTACTGGATAGGTCAGTGCTGTGCTCCACAGAGTCATGGCTTGCCTGCAGAGGGGGTAGGAATGTGTGCCCCCTTGCTTATGTACCACATAACTGTGGTGTTGTCCGTCTTTAGTAATAGCTGTCCTGGATGTAGTAGATCCTTGAAGGCTGTCAGGGCATTCTGTACAGCTAGCATCTCTTTTTGATTGATGTGAAGATTTGTTCCTTGGGCCACGTGCCCTGAATACATTTTCCTGCCATATGTGCCCCCCAGGCATAATCCGATGCATCCTTTGTTATTGTCTGCCTGGCGGTGGGTAAGGTGAAGGGCTGTCTCTTGTTGTGGTGGCAGGCCCTGGACCACCATCGAAACTCCTGTAGTAGATAGGGAATTATAGTCACTATTGTTTCCAGGCTGTGGCAATGCTGAGTCAGACACTTTTTAGATACCATTGTAGTTTCCTCATATGCAGTCTTGCATATGGTATTAGTAGAATGCAGGAAGCCATGAAGCCCAGTGCCTTCAGAATTTTTCTTGCAGGGAGCTGGGTCTTTGTTGCCATCATTTGAAAGTAATGAGTCAGTTGCCTTTCTTTGTCTGGCGTGAGAAAAGCCATCTGGGCAGTTGTATTTAAGCTTGCACCCAGGAATATTATCTGTCGAGAGGGCACTAGTTTTGATTTCTTTTTGTTTACTGTGTACCCTAGGCAAATTAATAATCTTTTTACAAACGCTAGATGCTTTAGTAGAATGTCCTTGCTCTCTGCTTGAATAAGGCAGTCGTCCAAGTAGGGATATATCTGAATTCCTCATTGTCTGCAAAATGCAATTACTGGTGCCAGGCATTTTGTGAAGACCCTGGGCGCAGTAGATACGCCAAAGGGCAGTGCAGAGAATTGGTAATGCATTGAGCCAGCTATGAATCTGAGGTATCTTCTGCAAGATTGTCTGATTGGGACATGCAGGTATGCCTCTTTGAGGTCCAAAGTAACTAGCCAAGCCTTCTTGCCCAGCATGGGTAGAAGTTGCTGCAGTGTTAACATTTTGAATTTTGGAACACCCAGGAAAGTATTTAGGATTGACAAGTCCAGTATCTGTCTCCAGGCTTTGTCCTTTCTGGGAACCAGGAAGAGTCTTGAGTAAAATCCTTGTCCCTGTTCTTGCTGTGGTACTCTTTGAATAGCTCCCATGTCCATGAGAGCAGCAATTTCCTTTTGTGCCTCTGCCCATTGGTTTTGTGGCAGGTCCGGCATACCTTTTGATTTTGGAAGAGTGTGAAAGTGGAATATGTAACCTTGAGAAACTATATTCAGTACCCATTTGTCCTGGGTGATTATGTGCCAATTTTGTGCAAAAAGTGCTAGTTTTCCCCCTAGGGGTGCTGCCAAAAGGTAAGTGCTTGGCCTTTGTAGAGGAAAGTCATTGGGACTGTTTCCTATAAGGCTGTGATTTGCCTTCTCCTCCTTTGGGGGCAGAAGCACCCCATGGTTTAGGTCTGTAGGAGCCTTGTGGCTGAGATCTGCCTCTTGGACGTCTGTATCTGCCTCTTTGTGGCCTGTCTGACACCTGAAAGGACCAATTTCTTGAAGGCCAGTTTCTACTAAACCTAGGTGGTTGAACCTGTAAGAAAGCCTTTACTGTCTGCATAGATTTTGCTTTATCCTCCATTTTCTTTAACACCTCTTCTGCCTTAACACCAAACAAAGTATCATGCTGTAATGGAGCATCCAATAATTTTACTTTAACATAGTCAGGTAAACTTTGCTCTTTCAACCAAGCATGCCTTCGAATGACAGAGCCTGTAACTGCGGCTCTGCAAGAAGCCTCTAATGAATCAAAACCACATTGCAGAGTATGCTTTCCCACTTGTTCAGCCGCATGCAATAATTCCTGCATTTCCTTATTGTCAGGATTCTCTGAATTTGTAAGCATTTTCTGTTTTAACAAAGACATGAGGTACTGTTCATATTTAAACATGTGAAACTGGCAGTTTAAAGCCCTTACAGCTAAAGTAGCAGAAGTGTAAACTTTTTTCCCCCATCTATCCAGAGCTCTAGAATCCCTATCAGAGGGAACAGGGTTTTTAGCAGTGGAAGCCTTAACCCCTTTGGGACCCTGAAAAATTGTTTCCAGGTCAGCAGCAGGATTTTTATAAAGAAATTTATGAGAGTCAGGGACCTTGTACTACCTGTCTGGCTTGACTGGTGCAGGGGGTAAAGAATCAGGAGACAGACTGGATTCAGAGAAAACATCATCAACTATATCAAGCACAGGGGGGATAGCCAGGGGCCTGTGTTGAGGCAGTAAAAGAAAATCTCTGAGCCTTTTCTTGGATTCTGAATAATCCTGGCTCTCCCAGTGGAAATGTTCCCTCATGGTGTGCAGTGTTTCCCCAAAAGAGTAATTCTCAGGTGGAGAGGCTGAAGGTATAGATTCTTCAGAATCAGAGTCCTCATAGGGAGGAAGAGAATAGCCCAGATCTGAAGAGGAATCAGAGGAAATAGAAACCTATTCAGAGGAATCATAATCAGTGTCTCGTCTAGGCCTTTTATCAGGAGGGGGATGGGAACCCCTGATCAAAGTAATTAAGTCTTCGGCCATTTTAAGCATCTGTTTCTTTGGCATGGTTGACTGTCCAGGAGAATGCTGTACTTGTTTCTTTGTCTTTAATGGTGTCTTTGACTGTATTTTGGCTGCTGCAGAGGATTTCATAGTAAGCTGTGAAGGTCTGAAAACACCCCCAGAAGCCGATGCCTGCTCAGCATCTCCAGACCCATCTGAGGGAATATTTTCCATAGGCCCAATACCTTGACTATCCAGAGGCCTAGTTGTCTCCACATGGGAGTCGGGTACGGCCTGTGGCTCTGAGGTAGCGGGTGTCAGGGGCTGCGAAAGCACCTCACTGAGAGCCGGCGAACCGGCGACTGGCCTAGAAGAGGCTTCATCATCGATTTTGGACCTCGGATGCCTGTCCTTTTCCTTGTCTTTGCGTTTTTTATGAACTCCGGTCGGTTGTTCCGACGGCATTATATAGTTAAACCTTCGGCCAAAGTAATGTAATGCAAAATCAAACCAACGTTTAATAGTGCATTTGTTGAATCTAGCACAAAACTGACAACTAGAAACGTCATGGTCAGGGCCTAGGCAAGGAATACAGTAAGAGTGGAAGTCCTTATGAGGTATTTGCTTCCCACAAGAAATACAACTGTTAACTTTTACTGACATCAGTCTGGAGCAAGAAAAAGTTTCCCCAACGGGTACTTGGCTTCATTGAAGACTTTGGTTCTAAAACTCTATTTCGAAAATCTCAGGAGTCGGCCGACCAGCACTTGCGAACTGCTTCTGCTTCGGGCACCGCACAGCAAGAAAGACTGAAGAAAATGGCATCGCTTGCATCTTTTATACCCCTGGTGCTCTGACATCAGGGAAGAAGCGACAGCAACCGACGTCGTACCTAGACTTTGGAACTCGGGCCGACTGCGGGTCGCCTGCCAGCAGGATAACCCAAGAGTAATGACTGCAACAATGAAACACGATGAACATCTAATCTTAGCTCCTTTGGGTCCCTATCTAATGACCTCAGGGTCTGCAGCAGGGTTCCTGTACAGGTATTTGTGAGAATCAGATACTCTGTAGTACCGGTCAGGTTTAGCTGGAACAAGAGGGCAGGGCATCAGGGGCTAAAGTGGATTCAAGGAAAACATCATCCACCACTTCTAGAATAGGTGGGATGGCCAGGGGTCTGTGCTGGGGCAGGTCCAGAAACTCTAAGTCATTTGTTTGACTGTGGATAGTCCTGAGATTACCATTAAAAATGTTCCCTAACTGAGTGGAGGGTTTCCCCGAAGAAAAGGTCCTCCGGAGGGGAGGCAGAAGGGATGGATTCCTTTGCATCTGAATCCTCAAACAGTTAAGGGGTGTTATTCCTCTTCAAAGGCAGAGGAATAAGCAGATTCCTCAGACTCTTAGTCTGTCATAATTTCTGGAGAAGGAAGCCTTTTTCCTTTTTGGAGTGGGGGCTTGAATACCTTGAGATGAGATCCTCTGCCATTTTAAGCATTTGAGCTTGGGGTGGGGGAGCAGTAGCAAGATGGTGGCTAGAGGCAGATGTCTTAGGAGTGGCCTGGCTTTGAGGCCTGGAAGAATCCGTCGGTTTCTGAGAAACGGTAGTTGGAAGAGAAGTCGTTTTTATCTAGAATTGGTAGAGCGAACTGCCTCCTCGGGAGCTGGTGCCTGCGTTGCAGCTCCAGACCCAACTGAGGCAGACACAGCCAAAGGCTCAGAAGACAAAGTGGATTTATGCGGCATACTGGACTCTGAAAGGGTCTCGGCAGTGGCCTGCATAGAAAGTGAGTCGGGCATCAGCGGCTCAGAAAATGCCTCACTGAATTCCAGAGAACTGATGACTTGCTTAGCGGAAGCATTGTCAGAAGGCTTAGCCTTGTGTGGCCTCTCTCTATCTTTACGTTTTTTCAGAATGTCGGCGGATTGTTGGCTGATGGACACCATTTCGGAATTCGAAGACAGAATACGAAAATGATTGTCTACAAAAAGAACTATACGGCGAATTGTTCTTGCACTAAAGAGGGCAGAGAACTGCCAACGGGGGACGTTGTGGTCTGGGCCTATACAAGTGATGCAGTAAGAATGAAAGTCTCGGTGTGGGATCTGCTTTCCACAGGCGAGACAATTGTTAACTTTTTCGGACATCGGTTAGAGCAAGAAAAAAGGATCCCCAACGGGTTTTTAGCTTTAGACGTTTTCTGCTGAAATTCGACTTCTGGTAGCGACCGACCAGCAATTGTGCAAACTGCTTCTGCTACAGGCTCCACGCCAAGAAAGATAGATGTAATGACGTCGGTTGCCTTGCTTTACAGTACTGACGACCTGACGTCAGACTGCAGGCGACAGCTGCCATTGCACAAAAACATTGATTCTAGTAATCGGGCCGGCCGAAGGCTACCACAGCAGGGATAACCCACATGTGATGACTGTCACAGTGAAACATGAAGAATATCAACAAGCTGTCAATGACAGAAGCTGAAAAGGGATCTAAATTGTGTTTGTTTTGCCCAGACAATTTCCTCCATTTGCTGCAATACACCTTCTTGGTAGACAGCATTTGAGAAGCCAAAATAATGATCTTAACCAGGGAAGGGAGCCTGGCCTGGGAAAGAATCAATGGAATTGGAGGAAATAAGCAGTCAGACGAAGGGACTGAAGGTCAGGAAAAAGAAGCCCCCAAGGATGAGAAATGAGATCCGGAATGGGATCTAATATCCTAGGGTGGACATTTCAGGTGAGACCAAAGGAGGGAAAACTAAGCCTGACAAGGCCAAAAAGTGGCAATGAGGATGCGAGGAGTCTTCAGTTGATGAGCTTTCTGTAAGACTTGGTCATAAGGGGAGTTGGGGGACAGGCATACAGATGACCTGATGGCCAGTCGTGACCCAAAGCTTCCCTGGGTGACTACCTCATTGGGGGTATCAAGGCAAAGTATTTGCTGGATCTGTGATTGACCAGAGAGGCAAAAAGATCGCAGCAAGGGAGACCCCAGCAGTCGAATATCCGACGTGCCACTGACTGATTCAGGGACCACTTGTGAGGACTCAGGATAGATCTGCTGAGTTTGTCGGCTAATGAGTTGGAACTGCCGGGAATATACATTGCAAGTAGACAGCGCCTGGAAGACACTGCCCATTCCCTCACTCTCATGGCCTCTCTGCACAGGGGATAAGATAGTGTTCCCCTCTTCTTGTTGATGCACCAGACCACCACCATGTTGTCTGACTGAAGTGCAATGGCCCCAAGAGGGAGACCATCTTGGAAGGCTTGTAACATTAGAAGGACTGCTCTCATCTCCAGGACACTGATATGCAATTTGGTCTCCAAGGGGGATCATTTGCCTTGGACAGTCCTTCCCCAATAATGCCCGCCCACCACAACAGGGAGGCATTGGGGAAGACAGAAGGGTATGTCTAGAAGGAGGTCCTGAGCTTGGAGTCACCAAGCAAGGTGACGTCTGTTGACTTGAGAAATCCTAATAGTCATGGACATGGCATGAAGGTGAGCTGACCACTGCACCACAAGGGTCCACTGTATAACTTGCATATGATATCGGGTGAGAGGGACTAGCCGAATAGCCACTGCCACTGAACCTAGCACCTGCAAGATTAAATGGACTGAGGGACGTTCCAGATCCAGAAGATGACAGACCTGTTCATGAATCATTTTAACTCTTCACATGGGAAGTGCTGCAGTCTGACAGCGTGTCCAGAAGGATCCCGATAAATTCCAGGCTCTGACACAGGGCAAGATGAGACTTGGGCAGGTTGACTATGATGCCTAAGTCCTGAAAGCGAATGAGAGTGTAATCCGTGGGCTGGGTGAGTTGATACCTTGTGAGTGCCATTAGGAGCCAATCGTCCAGGTACGGAAATACCTGGAAACCTTGAAGCCAGAAATGGGCTGTTACCACTGCCATACATTTGGTAAACAGTAAACACCCAGGGAGCTAAGGTGAGTCCAAAGGGCAGGGCTTTGAACTGATATCAACTGGTCCCCAGCCAGGAGCACAGGTAACTCCTGAAGCATCTGTCAATTTTGATGTGATAGTACACATCCTTGAGATCTACTCAACACATCTAATCATCCTTGCGCAGAAGAGGCAGAATAGACTTAAAAGTGGCCATCCAGAACTTCGACTTCTTGACTTACAAATTTAAAACACTGATTTCCAGAATGGGACATATGTCCCCAGTCTTTTTGGGCACCAAAAAGAAGCGAGTATAAGTTCCGGATGCTTGTTGCCCTGTTCGTACCTCCTGAATGGCTCTTTTAGAAGGAGGTCTCAAGACATCTAGAAGGGCCAACTCCCTTTGGTGGGGTGGAACATCTGGGAGAGATTTTTGAGTTGGAGGAGGCTGAAAAAAGGATATGAAGTAACTCCTGGACATGATGTTTAACACCCACTGATCTAAGGTAATACTTGTCCAGACTAGTGGGTGGAGGGAGAGACGACCCCCCCCCCCAACTGCCTCCAGGGCAGGACAGCTGGGCAGAGCTTCAGTAGCGCTGAGGGGACTTCAAGAAGAGTTCCCAGGAGCCCTTGTTCTGCAGACTCACTCTACCTCTGGGGTGGTGTCTGCTGTCAAACCCCCTACCCGGGACAGAGGAAGAGGATTCTTGTGGAGCATCCTGGAAGGACGTCTAAGATCTGCAGAACCACAGTTTCTTACTACCCCTGTGATTCTTTGAAAAGGATTGTTGGAGAGTAGAGAACTTGATCCCAACCACGGGCAAAGTCTTTCCCTCTTGCTCATTATGGGTTAAAGTTTCTTTGACTGAAAGACCAAACAGAGCTGACCCATCAAAAGGGGTGTTAGCAAATGAAGCCTTAAAGTTTTACACAAACCCACAAAGGTGAAGTCAGGCATGATGCCTAATGGCAATGCTAGTGCCCGCCGCTCAAGAGGAGGCCTCGACTGCATTGGAAATCAACCTCATTGAGCAATTAGTGTAGTTAGCTTGGGAGAGACCAATTTAAGACTCTCCAGAGGCAGCAACTCAGAAAGGGAGGTGGAGAGTTCTGATACCAAGTCCCTTTGCAGCCGGGTAAAGTGTGCCATGCAGTTGGTTGCTCTCAGTCCAAACATAGCTGAGGCAAGCATGCACTTCCCAAAACGGTCAATTGCCTAAGACTCTCTGTTTGGGGGAATGGACTGTGGAGCTCTGTTTGGCAAGCTCTTTTTAGTAGCTGCAGCCACCACAATGGCATCAACAGGAACACCTTTGCTCCAAAAAGCCTGGTCTTTGATGGGACTTAGGAACTTATCAGCACCCTTGGGAACTGGTTCTACTGTGCCAGGCTCCTTCCACGCCCTGCTGGATATGAGCTGAATGAGCTCATCGGCAGGGGGAGACCAACTGTCTGAAGATGGGCCTGGGGAGACCAACCGCCTTGCTGTTTGAGGATCTCGAAGATGTCCCCAAAGGACACCTCCTCGGATGGAAGTCTGGGGGACCAGTCTCCTTCCTCGAAATCCATGTCTTCAGCAAAGGACTCTCAAGGGGAGTCCAAGTGCCTCTTCTTCCATGTCCTCTTCCAAAGAGGCTCCTCCATGGCAGGCTCTGGGCAGGACTCTGAAGAGGAATGAACCCCAATGGGGGAAATGTCCATTTAAAGGTGCTCTTGGGAGGGCTGACCATGGAAGGAAGATGAGGTCTCACCACCCAATGTCGAGCGAGGCTGGGGAGGACCCAGAGCCGAGGTAGAGGCAGCTGCCCATCCCCAGCCAGTCATTTCCATCACCCGGAAAACCAATGGGCTGGAATAAGCCCCCCCTCCTCCACAGCGGCCACAGCTGACCAAGATGGAAGGGGTGACCCTGACGCAGCACCAACATCCCCAGACATCGGCCCTCAGCTGTCCAAAGCAGAGGCCCCCAAAGGGAGGGAACAGTCTGAAAGCTCCGTTCCCAAGCCCACTCGCCAGTGACCCTACCAACCTCATGGGGTCGAGGCACCACCAGCTCTGAGGGTAACAGAGCTGAACCCACCAGGGACCCAGATGGTGTGGGAAGGAAGTAATGCCAGACATCGTTGGCATCCCCTTGGGATGCCATGATCCTGGGTAACCGAACCAAACCAGGTGGGACAGTCGGGTTGAGAGAAGTTCCGTGGATGGGAAAGATTCCCTGGTCAAATAGGCAGGGGATGGCAACAAGCCCAGCTCAATTTGGCCTTGAGAAAGCTAATCATCAACCTATCTACATCTGAGGAGAGCAGGCTCCTGGTGGAATGGGAAGGCAGTGAGGAATTGCCCGGCCTAGCTGAGGGCTACCTGTCGCAAGAAAGAGACCTGCTGGGAAACTCCTGATCTGATCTCCTAGGTCTGGAGGGGGAGCCTTCAATGATGATTGGATCTGACAAAAATGTAGGATCCAACAATCTGATTGGATCCGAAGATGTAGAGGGTAACACTGTCGGTTCTGATGGGTAGGTCGGATCCAAGGGCAGTCTAGGTCGGCTCGTACTCCAGGACCTCTGTGGCTCTGAGGTCTTGGATCCAGCAAAAGAAGCTGGGGGTCTCAGAGCAGAAGAGCCCAGATCCGAAGCTAGGGAGGCTGGTCTCGGATCCAGGAGCTGTGATCAAAGATCCTCGGCTTTTTGGAGGGAGAATCCCTCAAGGACAAAGACTTCCTCTTGGTATCCGGCGGAGGTTTAGAAGGGGATCCTGAAACCAAGGGATCCCCTCTGGCCAACCTTTTCAGCAGTAGTTTATTCCTGCAGTCTACGAGAGCCCTGGGGTTGAATCCGGCAGAATTATCACATTCAACCTCCAAATGTGGCTCTCCCAAGACAGTACATACACTCCTCGTGCGAGTCGGAATGAGGCATTTTCCGACCACACGAGGAGCACCTTTTAAAACCAGTGGGCTTTTCTGACATTACACATACGCACACACACACACACACACACACACACACACACACACACACACACACACACACACACACACACACACACACACACACACACACACACACACACACACACACACACACACACACCACCGCACATTATATAACAGCAAAAAGGAGGCTGGGGAAGAGAAGAAGGGCTAACAAAGACCTGGGAAGAGCAAGGGCGGGAACCTGTGATGGGGGGGGGGGTACTACCCAAGGGAGCTAGAAGGAAAAATACGAGATGAGAGACCGCAAAAAAAGAAAAAAAGGCTACTTATCTGAACTGATTCACTTCAGCTACAAAAGCACTTCTTGAAGGAAATTGCGGCAAACGAGATCTGAGGGTTGTGGGTAGCAAGGGATCATGAGAAGGGGAGGAGCTTGAGCTCAGGAACTGTCTTCCTAGTTGACGGCTTGGATCTGATGTCAGATCCACCACTCATCTGTGATCAATAACGACACGGATAGCATTGAGTACAATGCCCCATTCGGAATGTATCTGACCCGACACTTGCAGCAGCTGGAGAGGCCACAAAAGTTCCTCACCAAAAGGATAAAGGGTCTCAAAAATCTGTCCTATGCTGCCCGACTGAAAGAACTCCAGCTCTATTCAGTCGCTTACCGCTTGCTCAGAGGTGACCTTTGCCTGACATAAAAGGCCATGTCAAACCCAGATTTGATGAATATGCTTCACCTCAAAAAATCTAGATCACTCAGAGCCACAAGGGCGGGAGACTTAAACCTCGATACGGCTATTAATAGGACGTGCTGGAGGGATAGATTCATCACCCAAAGACTCCCTATGCTGTGGAACAAAATCTCGGTATATGTGAGGCAGAGCACCTCGCTGGCCTTGTTCAAGAGAAATCTTGACCAATGGATGGGAGATCGCAGATATACCCCAGGGATTACCTCAGTGTCACTGCTCGACAGAGGCACAGCAAAATAATGGGTATAGTTCCCCATACTAAACGGGTGGCGTAAGCCACAAAACTATGGGCTAAGCTTGTAAATGCCCTCGGGCAGATAGCCTAGTATGAACCTATGAACCTATGACTTTCACAACTATAAGAGAAATCCATCTAAATATGTTGTTGTGTCTTTCGGCTTTTCCCGGTTAGGGGTCGCCACAGCGGAACTCCGGTCCACTAATGATTGGCAGTGGATTTTTACATGCAGAGTTGCCAGCCATGGCGCACAACCTTCAACGAAGGTACTCCCATTCACGCATGTCTCCACACAGAAGGCGCTCTAGCTGAGAATCGAACAGGACGTCTTACTGTGAGGCGACAACGGTACCGCAGCACCACCACCGCAGTGTAGAAATCCATCTAAATGTGCGTGCGTGTGTGTGTGTGTGTGTGTGTGTGTGTGTGTGTGTGTGTGTGTGTGTGTGTGTGTGTATATATATATATATATATATATATATATATATATATATATATATATATATATATATACGCACATGTACATATACAGACAGAGAGAGAGAGGGCAGCTCTTTTGACCTAGTTTTCATTTGTTTGACTTAGAAAAATTGCGGCTTGGTTTTACTGAACACTGGATATGCCGAAGATGCAGCTTCCCAGTTTTGGTTATGATGAGATGTACAATGAGAAGCTTAAGTGCAGCATATTGCTTGAACCACTTGAAGTGTGATGTAAATAGAGAAACCTCCACCCACTATCCCTTTCTGTGCTGTAGTTGGTCTAAATGTGTGAAATACATTATATTCCTGCTCTGCTGATGTGCTCTCTGTGGCTTTGAACCATGTCTCAGTAACTACACAGACATCTATATTCCCCAGAGTCTCTCTCTTCATACAGTTCAGAGAGGTACATCTCAGGTCATTAATGCCCACATGGACTATGACTAAATCATACCGGTGCTTGTGGTTCAGTGACTTGAATGCTTGCATGATCGTTTTAGGCAACTGACCATAACCCTCTACATGCTTAGTATGGTGAGTGGGATATCATTGTGTCCCACAATTGAGTCTCCCATGACCAAAATGTTGGATTGTGAGGTTGTCTGCCTTACGGGCTTAGACATTGAGGCAGTGTGAGATGTAGCTGAAAGTGTTGCGGTGAGTGCAGCACTGGTAATGTGTTTTGGAGTTTGTTGAAGATACTTATTGTAATTTCTGTCTTTCAGAGGCCTTTGAGATTTAAGTAGTGAACTTCTAAGAGCCTCTGCAAGTTTATCCATTTTCTGCTGAGGCCTGGGAAGAAAAGCTCCACAAGAAAAGAACAGAAAATACATATACACAGGAGAAAATTGACATCATATTACAATATACTGTAAATACATAGATTAATGCACATATGACATGTACAATAATACACATATAATTCAAATATGATAAATACAATATCATGTAGCATTGAAACTTGCTGAAAATGTAAGTGTGACAGGTCATTACTCACTCATAAAACAAATGTCAGAGTAGAAAAGTTAAATGGTGGATAAGGAGGTGAGGACGAGAGGGGAGAGTGAGAAAGCATCATTATCAGTACTAATTGGAGCAGATACAGGATGCAGTAGAAATAATGAATAAAAGCAAAATTACAAGTAAGAGAAATTAAACAAAGGAAAAGGCTAGACAGGATATATACAGGTATTAGAGGAGAAGAAGCTGCAATTTTAACCAAGACAGCAGCAAGTGCAAAGCCAGGAATCAAAGAGGCATTCTTTTAGTTGCAGCTTAAATAAAGAACATTATGTATTGCCCTGACTGGTGCAGAGATCATATTCCAAACTTTTGCTACCCAGTGTGAGTATAGACTTTCAATGCAGGTTTTTTGTAAGGCTTACACAGGTCAAGCAGATTTTTGAAGATCGAAGGTGACGACTTGGGAGGTATTCATCTCACAGCTTCCCTTAATTACACATACTAATTGTGCAGTCACACAACAGTGTAACAAAGAAAAAGTCAGTTACTACTTCCATTCAAACACAACAACACTGACTCCACAGACCCTAGAATTTTCAGACAATCACGAATCAGTCAAACAGGATTTCAGTCAGTGAGATTGCCAGTTTTGCTCAATCCACAGTGATTCAGTCGAAATAACCGGCACCAGAAATTAGTGTGTGTATGTGTGCGTTCAAAGCGTAATAGACAGCAAGATTTGCAGCTGTGGGCTGACAAGGGAAAGCAAGTAAGACAAGGGTTTGGAAATATCAAACAGATTTGCCCATATTAGCCATGTATCATTGTTTTGTGTATGGGGGGGGGGGGGGGGGGGGTGTAAAAAAAATATGGAGCAAATCTGTCCTGACATCTTCTTGCTGCCCTGTTGATGGGGACACATGTGTAAGTGCAATGGACTGGTTTCAACAGGAAGGGATGGGAGTCCTGAGCTGATATCCATGAATCATTTTTGTTTGCCAAAGCCATTACAGCCGTGTTTTGCAGAGAGGTGGGAACAGCCTCAAAGTTGACTGGTATGTTGTGTGGGCATGGGTGGCTGTGTGTTTGCTGGGAGTGGAAGTGTGCATTTCTAAGTGTGGTGTGAATGTTATGCATTATGAAATGGAGAGATTTAGAGTGAAATTGTGCTCAGTGCACTCCCTAGCAATTTCATCATTGCTTGATTGAGACATATGCTGATTGCCCTGTGTTTGTCAGTATATTGTTTGAGTGCCCTATTTGGAGTACAGCATCACATCTACAGCTGCTGGAACTGTTTCAATACAAGTATCTTATTTGGAAGCTTTCTCCAGGAGTTGGCCGCTTAGAGGATGAGAAACATGCTACAAGTATACAACCAAGAAAAAACACATGAAGCTATAGTAACAGAAAGTACAGGGTCACATCAGAGGCTTGGAGGTCATTGTTAAGAAGCAACAGGGAACTGTTTCACTTTTATGTAAAGCTTGGCATTAAATACCACAGTTCAGGTTATGCTGTAACTGAATAACTATGAAAACCTAACCACATACAGCCACAATGTAATTCAAATTTGATTACTTTACTGTGCACATTTTAAAAAACAGATACATTAGCCTAAACTCTGGATTGATGTGCAAGTGTTTTTTTTTATTTTTTTTTAAGAAACAACTCCTGGGAAATGCTATTAAGGTGTGAAGAGACATATTAGGGAACAGTTTTACTGGCAAACCAAGCAAAGTTGACTAATTAGTTAAATCTAGTCAAGCTGGAAATGTGAGACTAGCTCATTGAAGGAGGGGAGATGGGAGGAGTAACTTGGCCAGGAACTGAAACTTACAAAACTGCTCTTTCTAAGTCTTTTCTCAGTAATTTGTTGACACTCTTGCAAGCTCCTTTCAGAGGAATTTGTGGTACATCAGCAGGAACATTCATAAAAATCGCTGCAGACTAGTCAATGACATATGATCTGCAGACTCTCAAATTTGGCAGTTGTTTTCAGGTGTTCCATTCTAAGTGGATGGAAGTCTAGTTTGACAACAAATGGCAGGGCTACTTATTCTCACAATTGGTGCATTATGGGACATATTTAGCTTTCCAAAGGAATCACGATGTCTGCCACCATGAGGGCAGACGAGGATGAAAAAAATAGAAAGGAGTACTTACTTTGCTGCAGGAAGTTTTGGGAGGTTAAGTAATTTATAGCAAGACAAAAAAATATGTTTTTTTCATAATTTGACCATAGTGGTCCTTTAAGTCACTATGTTATGATATTGGGCTGTTAAGGTGGGGGATGGGGTGTAAAAGTGCACTAATTATAATATATGTAGAACCTGAAATGTTTTCTTTTAGTTTTGCATATGTGAATGGATTAATGTCCTTGGCTTAATCAAATGACCTTTTTGTGAATGGAAGTGGGTTATAAAAAATGAGAGATCACAATGTATCAAATAGTTTTCTTTAAGCAAATACATGTTCAGTGCCAGTTGAGAAATCCAGAGATGAGGGCAGCTCTACATTTTGTTCTTACGTTTCCATGGAAACATGACAACTAAAGGTGAAGGCAATAAATTGAGAGATACAATGTTTACTGAGATAAAAGTAAAATTAAAAGGTACAAGGGCAAGCAACCTAGTAAAAAACAGTGTGTGAAATTACTGGAAGTGAATAAGAGACTGCAGCTTTTCTGATAACTTTCTAGAAAAGTGTAATTCAGTTTTATTTTCAGAAAGCCAATGCATTTTTTTCTTGATGGTAAACATGTTTTCTGAAAACAAACCATCAAACCAAGCAGAAACTTTGCAGTCTGTAGGGTGTGAAGTTCACTCCTTGAAATATATTATGCACCAAGTTCACTAATAATCGAACTTTAAAATATGTACTGCAAAATAATATAGTAAGTAGTCCACAGTTGAGTTCAAAATGGAATATCCATTCTTGAAACACACAAACAAGTGATCCTAGTTGAGTATAATGAAAAGCATTAAAGACATTCATTATTTATATAAAATCAGGTTATCTGGAGCAATGGAGTGGTTACAGAGGATGAATTCTGTTAAGAGCAATAATAGCATTAAACTCATTATTTTAACAAAGTCCCCCCTTAGCCCTTAACACCGTAGTGTAAACTGAGACTGTGCTCCATTAGAACTGAAACTAAAAAGCTAGAAACTAACTGCTGCGCATATGGTCAGGATAATTTCTGGGCTCAGTTCAAGCAGCTTTATTACACACAAACATCAGGAATGAGGCTTTGTAACTTAAACTTACAGACTGACTACCACACTCATACATGTTAACAATCTGGCTGTTCTCTCAAAATGGCACTGCTGCCTGTATGTGCTCACTATTTACATGTAGGTGCTATATCTGGAAATGCTTCTTAAAGGTATATACACACGTTCTGATCTGCATCCTCCTTCTTTGAGAAATAGCTTATATACGAAATGACATTATTCAATGACATGCAATTTACAGAAATGATCTTTTGACATGCAATTACACAGTATTATTTGACATGCAATCATACAAAATTAGGCACGTATATAAAACAATCATGCCCAAGCTGCTGTGTGTTTTCCACTAGGTCTAGAAATACAACCTGACTGTGTAACATAAAAGTCAGAATCAAATCAAGCAACAGGGACTGCCTTCAAGGAATTTTCAACCTTGAGGACATCTGGGACATCATCAGGTATGGGAATGGATACTGCGACATGTTCTTCAGTATGAACATTGCCAGGGTTGCTCTGAGATCTAGAGTCTGTATCACAAGTACGATGCTGCAATATCATTTCTGATACAGGAAGAAGATGTTTGCGGTTTCTCCTGTACTCTATACCCTCAGATTACACTAAGCAGGATCTCAGATTGGCACACATACCTCTCATTTGACCAATTCAAAGCCTTTCGCCATTTCCATCCTCACTCTCTTTCCTTTTAATGGACAAAGAAATCTGCTCATTTTATCATAGCTGGACTTCTGAGAATAACACTTCCTAAAGAGGTGGGCTTTGATTACTCTCTTGTTTTTAGCATTAGGCACCAACAAACTAGAATTGATAGGCAAGGTTGTTCTGGTTTGCCTAGATAGAAGTCTTTGAGCAAGCAAGCCAAGTAAGTTGTCATGGGGTATATTTCTGAGACTGAGTAAATTCAAGAAGATATCGGTACGGTCATGCTTTGACCTCCCTAGTAATTGCTTTGCACTCTGTACTGCATGTTCAGCAAGGCCATTTGACTGTGGGTATTTAGGACTACTAGTAACCTGGATAAAGCCCCACTCTTTTGCAAATCTCTGAAACAACTGACTGGTAAACTAAGAGCTGTTGTCAGAAATAACTTTGTGTGGACTACCATGGACTGAGAAATGATGTTTCATCTTAGTAATAACAGCAATGGATGTTAGGTCAGGTAGCAAATCGATCTCAAACCAGTTCGATTAAGACTACCAACACTAAGCAATGCTGACTGTTCCACTCAAATGTCAGTTGCTACTGTTGACCAGGTAGTTCAAGAATTTGCCTTAGCTGAAGTGGCTCTTTTTGCAAATGCAGCTTAGTACTGTTGCACACTGAACAAGAAGAAAGCACTTTATCAATGTCTTTCTATAGAGAAGGCCAAAATTTTAGTCCTCTCGCCCTTCTTTAGGTAGAATCGGAACCTTGGTGGCCATGATGCAAAATGTGGATATATTCATGTTGTAAGGAAATAGGAACAATAACTTTTGAAAATGATACCATCTTCCATCAGCATCTCATCTCTGTATGGAAAATAAAATTGTACTTCTGGCAGTACGCAGGACTGCTTTGACGGACATCCTACATTGATGAAGTGGTTGAGCTTTTGAAAAATTGGATCAGTCTTTATATGATCTCTCAGCTCATCAAGTCTTGTGGTAGAAAAATTAAGCACTTCGACATCAAAGTCAAAATTCTCTGCATCAAGTTGTTCTGTGGTATTTCTGGGTGATCTGGATAAGATATCAGCCAAATAAAGAAGTTTGCCTTTCGTATACACCATTTTGAAATTATACTTTTGCAATCTGAGTATCATTCTTTGTAGTCTTGCTGGAGCTCAATGCATAGGCTTCTTTAAAATAGTGACTAGAGGGTGATGGTCAGTTTCTGCCATAAATATAATCATGGAACTTCGAACATGTAAACACAATTGCCAAAAGTTCCTTCTCAATCTGAGCATACTGCATCTCAGTTTCGGTAAGAGTTCCAGATGCATAGGCAACAGGTCTGCCCTCTTGAATAACTGCACCAAGACTGAACTTTGAAGCATCACAAGAAAGAACTACTGGTTTGTGGACATCACAGTACCTTAATGTAGGTGGTTTGCTAATTTGCTGTTTGAGGTTCTCAAATGCTCTCTGGTGTTGTTCTAACTATGACCTGGCAACATTTTTGCATGTCAGCTCTCTTAAAGATGCTGATAACTCACTAAAGTCAAGGATAAATTTGCCCAAATAGTTAACCATACCAAGAAAAAGCTGCAGAGCTTGGACACTGTCTGGAGCTGGCGTCTCAATGGCTGGTTGTTTAGAAGGATCTGGTCTTAAGCCTGAACTGGTATATAAATGACCTACATAAGTAACGTCTGGTAGTTTGAACTTATATTTCAAAGGACTGAGCTTTAAATTCAATTCATATGCTCTGTCCAGAACTTTCCTGAGGTTTCTGTCATGCTCTGCTTCACCATTACCACAAACCAGTAAATCATCAACTATTACTGCGCATGGGCAGCCTGAAAAAATTAGCTCCATTGCACATTGAAAGTCTTCACTGACGAACTTTATTCCAAAAGGCATCCTGAGGAATCTGTATCTACCAAATGGAGTACTGAATGTAGTCAGTAGTAAAGATTTGTGATAAAGCATTACTTGCCAAAATGGACACTCTGCACCGAAGACAGAAAGAAAAACAGTGGCATTTGGCTTGAGGGTGGCAATCTCCTCGACTGTACATATAGGATGATGAGGTCTTTTTAATACCTTGCTCAAGTCTCTTGGGTCAATGCATATTCTGACTTTTTCATCTGAATTTTTCTTATGAGCAACTACCATAAGAAGACACCCACTCAGTTGGTTCTGTGACTGGACAAATCACACCTTGTGACACCATTTTGTCGAACTGGACCTTAACTTTGTCCTGCATAGCTATTGGAACTCTTCTTGCTGGTCTGACCACTGGACTGACCTTAAATTTACATTTCAAGCAGTCAGGGTCCTCTCTCCTGATTCAGCCAGTACCATAATATGGCATTTTTCCCTCTCTCCTGCATATACTGCTGGTGCATACACAAATTAATGCTCTCTTTTAATGGCTTCTGACCAAGCTACGTTAAGCAAAATGAATGCCCTTCTACACACATCTTTGTCAGAAAAAAATGCATGTATGAAAATATATTCCTGCTTGAATACTCTCCAATTCTCTGCTATATTATGATCAAACACAAGTAGACTAGGTTTGCGAAATGCCTTTGCCATGTCAACACACAGCAGTGAAGGTGCTTGAAATTATGTACGCACATACAAACACACACACACAAATATATATATCTTTATGCCAGTACTTGTAATTATGCCCAGTAGCACAACAAACTCTATGAAATAACTGCACTTTGCCAAATAAATCTCCATAGCACAAAAGCACTTTGAAATCACTGTACTTAGTGAAACCACTCCTTATCAGTATAAGAAACACTTCGAAATGACTGTACTGTGCGAATACACTGTACACAATGGAAAAAGCACAGAGTAAGAAACAGATTATTTCACTTTGTAAATAAACTGTACACAGCACAAGAACCATTCAAAATGGCTGCACTTTGCAAAATAACTCGGCACAGTGTAAGAAACACTCTGAAATGGCGGCACTCTGCGAATAAATGGAAACTGCACAAGAAACTTTTTGAAATGGCTGTACTTTTGATTGCACTTTGCAATATAACTGTACCTTGCACACTATACATACATACAAATGTTTCAAGTGCGGGCATTAATGCCCTCCTAGCTTGCCAATATACCAAAACACTTATTTCCATAATAAATGTCCAGGCTGTTCTTAAAAATATCTAAACTAGTACTTGCTTTAATGTAATTTGATAGTCTGTTCCAAGCATCAGTTACTCTGTCAGAGAACCAATTAGTACACTTCTCATTCCTATAGAATCTTCTACATAGGTTATCTAATGATTCTCTAGTACTTTTGTGATAACCTCAAACATTCCCAGACGTTGTTATCCCTAAATGCCCTATATACCTGAATAAGATCTCCTCTTAAATATCTGTAAGAGAAACTGTACACGTTCAGATATTTTGGTCTTTCATAATAACTTAGATTTTCACATCCATGGATGCCCTTGGTGTATTTCTGCTGTACTCTTTCTAGTTTATTAATGCTCATTTTCCTATAGGGTTTCCATATGGTTAATTCATACTCAAGTTTGGGTTTAATGCAACTAACAAATAATGACTTCATTATGTTTGATTTCCTAGACTTTATAAATATTTTTATACAACCTATAGTTCTATAACTATCATTAGCCAATTGGTTGATATGATTAGAAAAACTCATAGCTGAATCTACCCATATACCCTTGGGTCCTTAAATGAGCCTACAGTTTCAATCACTGTGTGCTGTATTAAATATTTACCTTTCAGTTTATGTCTCCCAAATCTCATATGCTTAGTTTTTGATGTATTTATCAACATATTATTCTCCTGTGCCCAAATGGTCAATTTAGTCAAATTATTTTGCAGACATGCCTTATCTGTAACACTTTTAATCAGTTTATCTAATTTCAGGTCGTCAGCATACATACTGTGGAACACCTCAAATGAAAAAGTAAGGTCTGAAAGATACAATCTTAACCAAGCAAGGGCCTAGGACAGAGCCCTGTGGGACACCTTGACTGTAACCAAGGATTTCACCTGTCCAGTTAGTGTGTGATACTTGCCATGTTCTACCTGTAAGCCATGCCGCTATCCATCTTATCAACAGTACATCAATACCTAGTTGTAATAATTTATTGATTTGTGTATGACCCTGTCAAATGCTGAAGTTAAATCTATATAAATCACATCACAGCACAATTTTTCATTCATATCTATTATATTATAATAGAACATCATGTTACAGGTGGTAACAGATCTATTTTCAACATATGCATGCTGATATATGGTTTCAAGTCCCAACCTATCCAGTTCTGACAATAACGTATCCAGTATTATCATCTCCATTATTTTTCCACAACATGAAAGTAGACTTAAGGGTCTATATGATTCTGGGTTAGTCCTATTCCACTTTTCCTTAAAGACGGGTTTAATAAATGCATGTCTCTAATCTTGAGGAATCTCCCCATATTTATATGACCTAGTGAATAATAGATATAAAGGTAGTGTAAGTTCTTGCTGAAGTGTTCTCATGTCATTGTTACTTATTCTGTCTCCTCCCTGCGCTTTGTTTGGGTCCAGTTTGCACGCTTCTTTTTCAATATAATCTAATTTGATTCCAGTATCTGGGGATACCTGGATGTCACTAGGACAACTTACCACCCCTTTTGTGGACCCAAAATGTTTTGCATAAGATTTTGTAAATATATTTATAATCTGTTGTGTCTGAGAATAAATTTTAGGATCTGCACACAGTTTATCAATTTGTGTATCTTTACTCCTTCCACATCTTATGTATCTATAAAAAGGTTTCCTATTATGCTCAACAGCTTTATATAAATTTTCTTCAAATTTTTCTTGATCTTTGTCTAACACTATGCTTAATATGTTTGTCCAGCTTGTTTATTTCAGTTTTCAAAGTTGTAGTTTGACCTCTCTTCCATTTCTTACATTTTTTGTCTCTCTCCTTAATCAGGTATCTTGTTCTTATGGAAATATACCCCCTAATGTTGCGTGCTTAGATCCGGATGTTAAACATTTTTTTTTACTTTTTGCACTCAATTTCTCTTTCAAAACTGTCCACATACCATCTGCAGTTTTTCCAATGAACACCTCACTCCAGTTAGTTTTATATAGTAACTGTTTTGCTTCCCTATAATCTGTAATTAACCTTCTGTGCATTAGCTTAGATTTCAGTTTAGCAGAATTATCTAGCAACAAATTAACCTTAACAACCCCATGATCACTGCACATCAATGTTGGTAAAACTTGTCTTGAAGTTACAGGAATTTCTTTGGGAACACAAACAATATCTAGTATATTCTGTTCCGTCTCTGGTAGTTTTTTTTTTTTTTTTACAATCTGAAGCATTTGTTGTTCCTGAATATACTCTGTGAATAATTTCTTTACTAACATTCATAGTTTCATAGGTAGGTACTAGGCTATCTGCCCGAGGGCATTTATAAGCATAGCCAGAGTGTGTCTGCTTTTGCTGCCCCATTTATTAATTAACCGATCCTCTGTCAAGCAGAGCCAATGAAGTGATCCCAAGGATGCATTTTCTGTTACCCATCCACTCGTCAAGGTTTCTCTTGAAGAGCGTGTCAGTAGGGGCTCTGCCTAATGTAGTTTGGAATTTTGTTCCAAAGCATGAGGAGTCTCTGCGACAGGAATCTATCCATCCAGCATGTTCTAATTATTGTTGTGACGAGGTTTAGCTCACTACAGCGCGTGGCTCGCAGTGACTTGGATTTCTTTAGGTGGAGCATGTCCATCAATTCTGAGTTGGACATGGCCTTGTTAAGTCAAGCAGAGATCACCTCTGAGTAAGCGATATTGTGCTCATTTTACTCTAAACATGCCCAGTTTTGCTTTGAACATGCACACTTTAAACATGCTAGTTTTAGCTTTAAACATGATCGTTTTGCTTTACTGTTAAATCGTTTCAACAAATTCCTTTATTTTAAACATTTCTTTTAGCCGACAAACTTTCATGCCCTCCTCTTGCTCAATAATGTGGTTTGTGCTCTTGTAACGCCCCATTTTCTCTCTCTTTTATCAAATAAACAGTTTGTGCTACTTCTCATTATCTTTTATTCTTTTCTGGCTCTTTTTGTGCTCATTTCTCTTCGTTTTACCTTCACTGATGTCTCTGCACTTCATGGCTCTACATTTTTATCTTTTTGATCATTGTTGAATCAATATTATTCCAATCTGTTTTCTGGTAAATTTAAGTCTCCAGCTAATATTATTCTTCCCTCCTGGGTTTCATGTAAGAAATATATGAATTCCTCTAGGTCATCTGCACTTGAATTTGGTGGTCTATACACTCCAACAATTGTTATATATTCCAGGGTTGTCTATTGTCACAGTTACACAGTCTATATTACATGTTCAATGATAACACCAATACTAATCACAGGTATCTTTAATCCCTATCACAACACCACCACCTGATTTTTTGTTAGAATGTCTGTTACAGTCAAAACATTTATACCCTGTCAGACCTTGGTTTCTAGTCATTGTTCTTTAACCATGTTTCACAAGCAATAACATCAATCTTGTGGGGAACTTGGCAAATTTTGCTTTGAATAGCTTCGGTCAATGCAAAATAGTAGTTTATGCCAAACATGTTTTTTTACTAAAAAAAAACACAGTTGCCTTGCTCTTTATGCTTAACTTGCTCTTTTATTGTACTTGTTATGCCCTTTTAATCTCTTATCATTCTCATTATACCTTTCTTGTGCCCATTTTACTTCAAACATGCTCGTTATGCAAACCAAAGGTAATTTGGAGCCCCATATGAATACTTCTGCTAGTTTTATCAAATATTGTAGTTTCAAACATTTTGTTTAATTAACGCATTTTGTGCCTCTGTTTGATTAATAATGTGTTTTGTGCCTTACAAATGCGCCATTTCATTTTCTTTGCCAAATAAATCATTTGTACAGTTTTTGTTACCTTAAGTTCGTTTCTGGCCCTTTTTT
Organism: Protopterus annectens; assembly: GCF_019279795.1. NCBI lineage: Eukaryota > Metazoa > Chordata > Ceratodontiformes > Protopteridae > Protopterus > Protopterus annectens. The sequence continues at coordinate 880,626,841 of NC_056727.1, forward strand.
GTCTGAGCCCTGTTTCACTCAACCAGCTCAATCTGCCTTCACCTTCAACTCTGCACCTCATGGCTTGAAGAAGTTGATTTCTTGTTCCCGTTTATGACACCATGTCGCTCATCTGATCAAGATAAAACATACGGACATTAATGGGTTCAGTTCAAGCAACTTTATTACAAACACATCAGGAATAAGGCTTTGTAACTTAAATAAACTTACAGACTGACTACCACACTCATACATGTTAACACTCTGGCTGTTCTCTCAAAATGGCACTGCTAACTGCATGTGCTCACTATTTATATGCATGTGCTATATCTGGAAATGCTTCTTAAGGTACATACACATGCTCTGATCTACACAAATTAAAATATATAACAGCAGCTTATTAAGGCTAACCTACTAATCCAAAGTTTATTAATTAAGAAACCAACTCACTAACAAAATGACCAACAAAAAGATCTACCACTAGACATCCATCAGAATAAACATTAGTAACTTATAAACTGAAACACTTGAAGCTTGTTTGTGTACCAAATAAACACTTCAGGTTTGTGTTACAAAACATATATTAATGAACGTGTATAAATCTACAAGTGAACCCCTAAGTAGGCTGAAAACCATACCTATAATTGCTGATGTGGAAATACTGTAAAAAATGTTAAAAATAAAGCATTACGACAGTGAGGATCTGTTCAAGTGTGGCATCTAAAAAAGCACTTGGTTTAAATGAGTAAAAGTATCAGAAAATAGCACCAATGTCAGTTATTTTCATTGTAAAATACTTACAAGGTTTGACATTTGTTTATAACAATTTTAACATGTACAATATTAGCATGTAATATCAGCAGTGAGTCCCATATCAGACTTGTGTGTTTCAACAAAGAATATTCAACTTTTAACTCAACTGTGGACTACCTACTATTTTATTATTTTGTAATACGTATTTTAAAGTTCAATTTCCATTAGTGAATTAGGTGCATAACATTTTTCAAGGAGTGAACTTCATACCCTCCACACTGTGAAGTTTCTGCTTGGTTTGTTTTTGGCCCAGTATAGGTTGCATACTGGGTTTTCTGAGACTTCGAGGAATGTTATGGATTTTTCTTTCTGAATGTTTTCTGAAAACATACAAGTTGTTTTCATATCTGGGAGGGAAATCAAGATAAGAATAGACAGCAACTAGTACAAGTAGAAGCACAGGCTGTAGCACACATCTTGCCATGGATCACCTTAATTTTGCATTAGGTTTTGCCTGTGTGTATAGCTGTCAATTTTGGAAATTTTCATATAAGAAGGGTTAAACTTCATTATTTTAAGATGAACACAGTTTTGTTGCGTTTGTTTTAAGTTAATAGGTTCTGGGGATATGTTAGTTTGTTTTTTTTTGAGAGCTTTCATTAAAACAAAACATCTTGTAAAATGTGACATAGGTCGCTCATAAGGCTCATAAGGTAAGCTGAACATCCAGTTCAAATAATCCTCGTGTATGGAATTTGTTCCATCAATGAACTGAATATTGCATACAAAATATTGATCTGTATCTGAATGAAATAGTCTTGCGGGAGGACATTTCAAAAACAGAATTCGATTTTTGTGTGTGTAGAAAACTCTAGGACTCCCAACGATCTCTGGGAATCCAAAGATTCATAAACACATTTTAAATCCCCTGCTACAGCTAATAGTTGATGCAAGAGGTTCAAAACTGAACCTCTGGTTAAATTTATAACTATAAAATAAAACTGTTTAGTTCCTTGAATAAGCACATACTGAAAGACTCCTGGCATTTTCTTGAATCATTAACACAGGACCTTTTCTCAACCAGTGTGTTTTTTAACTATGGATGTAGCTGACCTATTTTCTGTAATCCACATTTGATTGGGCAGGAATAGATTAGGGAAGTTCTAATTGAATTCATGTTTTTTAATAGCAGAATGACTGAAATTTTAGTGGAAATGATGAAATTGGAGGGAATACTACATCCAAAAATCAGGAGTCGTTATGGGGGTGTGTCCCCATTTTTTGCAAACATTATAATGTATTATTGGGAAAAACAGTTCATATTCTGTTCAGACTGTATGAATTGTATTTCTAAATATTTCAGGTTTTTGGATGACATATGTTTGCTCTGGACTGGAACTAAAAGTGTGCACAACTTTTTTAGTTACATTAACACCACCATGCCCTTTTTAAAGTTTATGTACAACTATTCTGAGATATCACTGAAATATCCTGATGTGCTGATATCAAAAGATTGTGACAGCCAGCATTTTATTTTGAATATTCACAGAAAGGAGACTTTTCAATCTCATATTTTCACTTTGATCATTTACACTCTAAACATCAGAAAGGGTTTAGTGAAAGGGCAGAAGGTACGAGTGGTGACAATGGCATCTGAGGAAGGGCTTTTCTGCAGCAATTTTATCAACACTTGATGAAACAATTTTGAAGAGAATTCAGAGGGTATATATACCACTGTTATGGAAAATGAACACTGATGTGGTAGAAATTAAAAATAAACCAGTAAGATACGAAAAACCAATGGTTTTATCATTTATTAGGAATGTCAACCAAGTAACGAGTGTGATTACAGACAATTGGTTTTAGATAACCAGTGGTGATGATTTTAAGGGACATACTGGAACAAGCCCTAAGCGGCCACGGTGGTGCAGCGGTTAGCGTTGTCGCCTCACAGCAAGAGGTTCTCCGGTTCGATTATCGGCTGGGGTGCCTTCTGTGCGGAGTCTGCATGTCCTCCCTGTGGCTGCGTGGGTTTCCACCAGGTGCTCCGGTTTCCTCCCGCAAACCAAAGACATGCTGTAGGTGGATTGGACACTCCAAATTGGCCCTACGTGTGAGTGCGTTCATGTGTGTGCTTTCTGTGGAAGGTTAGGTGCTGGGCTGGCAACTCGACACCGTAAAACTCCACTGCCAATCATGAGCGGACAGGTGATCCGCTGTGGTGACCCCTAACCGGGAAAAGCCGAAAGAAGAAGAAGAAGAAATGGAGCAAGCCCTAAATTCATTTTCAAAAGGAATAGAAACATCAAGGAATTATTAGAGAGCAGGAAAATGGTAGCAAGTAGTGAAGAAAGAAAGATCAAGAAAGGTATATAGAGATGTAGAATGTGCCCAAAATACCCATAACATTATGGAAGTAGAAACTATACAATTAAAAATGTGGACTACAAAACACACAGTAAGGGATATTTTAACTGCAACACAGCTGTGATGGTATATTTGGCTATTTGTCAAGCACGTTCAAATTACTATGTGGATAAAACTAGCAGAGCCCTACGAAAAAGAATCTACAAGCATTTATATGACATTAAGAAGGGGGACTTAAACAATGCTTTAGTCAGACATTTACAGTTATGTAAAAACTTTACTGGGTATAGACTTTTTGGTACTAGAAAAAAACTGAATGTGATCCAAGGGGTGAACCACAGCACAATATTATAGAAGAAACAGAGTTAAGATGGCAACTGAGGTTAAACGCAGCTAGACTCCCATGGCTTAACGACATGACATCAATCAGGAGTATTTTAACAAAGACTAATTAACAGGTTGTGCCGATAATAGGTCAACTGTGTTGCAGCCATGACTGGGTAAAGTTTAATTAAACAAGTATTTTTATTAGTTATTACAGAGTTGGGATGAGTATAAAATGTTCAACAGTGGAAGTTATTTTATGTTCTGTTGAAGTCTCGTCTGGGACAAAAACATTCAACATTAATAAAAAGCTGAAGATTACAAGCTGTGTGAAACTTGTGGAGCTCATTTGACTTTTTGCCAGCCTGTAAATGTTTTGCGCAAATGTGATCCAACAAAAACATTTGGACATAGTACATACAAGTGTGGTGGGAAACTTGCACAATGAGCAGAGTAGAAATTGTAGAATACTATAAGCTACAATAGTGCAACTAACAACAGGAGAGATTAATACTTAAGACAGATAGGAAAGCAGTGAATATGAGTTATATCACAGAGAAGTCGGGTGATTAAGCAGCCAAAGTTTTCTTGGATGACTAACTGTGGAAGCATAAGAATTGTGACACTGCCTGTGTTCTGACACATGCACTTGTACTGTTCAAGTACTGTTTGACTTGAGGTCAGAACTGTTTGTAATCTGCAATTTCAGTAAGATCAGGTGGTAATGATTGCAACAGCTTAGGGGCAAAAACAGCTATGCTGTGGTCTACTAGATGAAGTTTAATGGATGGTATTATGACAGCAGGGCCAGTAGTGGATTGGCTTCTTAGGCTGTAGTGTGGGTTAGATGCTGTTAGTCTCATATACTAGGAGGAATGGTGCATCTTGGTATATGACTGTGAAGAGAACGGAGCCAGAAAAAGAGGTTGACTCTGCCTTGAATGGGTGGCCTATCTGCCTTTTACAAGGTGTTGCAGTGATACTAGCTTTGTGTGTGTGCGAAGTTGTTCAATGAAAGGGAAGACTATGCTAAAAATAAATTTTAAGGTTATAGTGTTTTCTTGTTTTTTTTTTGGGGGGGGTGGCGGTAGAGTACAGTTTTGTACCTACCATAAATGTAGATGTTTGAGTGTTAATACAGCTGCAGTCATAACAGATGGGTTCTCCTGCCGTCAGGCGGGTCCTCGGTCGGCCGAATTCCAAAGTCTAGGTCCAGCGTCGGTTGTCGTCGCTTCTTCCCTGACGTCAGTGCGACAGGGGTATAAAGGAACCAGCAGACGCCATTTTCTTCAGTTTTTCTTGCCCCAGATGTCAGGTGCCCCCAGAAGGAAGGCAATAATAAATTTGTGTGATAATGCAGTGCTATATAATCAAAATACAGTAGCTGCAAGCAAATACATCATAAATGAAAACCCCAATCAGGTTGTATGAGGATGTGTTAGCCTATAGGCCTGTCCCAAGAGGGAAGGAGGGAGGAAACCTGGACTGCAGCTGTATTAGCACTCGAACATCTACATTTATGGTAGGTACAAAACTGTACTATGTTCATCGTGCATACAGCTGCAGTCATAACAGATGGGTAGAATCCCAAAGCTAAGAAGGGGTGGTAGGCACTAGTTGGAGCTAGGAGGAGCCAAAATGCCCTGCAAGACTGCAGTGGCAAAGCCTGCTCTAGATTTGGAGTATAATGGTAGGTTGTAGTGCTTGGAGAAGGTATGCACAGAACTCCAAGTGGCTGCTTCCAAAATATCCTTGGTAGGAACTCCTCTGAGGAAGGCTGCAGAGGTGGCTGTGGCCCTGGTGGAATGAGTTCTAATGCCTGTAGGAACAGTTTTGCCATGAAAGGAGTAGCAAAAGCGTATGCAGTGGGCTATCCATTTTGAGACTGTCTGTTTGGAAATTGGCTTCCCTTGAGCTCCTACCGCATAGGCCACAAAGAGCTGTTCTGATTTTCTGAAAGGCTTTGTTCTGTCCAAATAATAACGCAGGTGTCTGTGGATGTCCAAGGAATGTAGTAATCTCTCCCCTTTGTTTTGAGGATTAGGATAAAAAATAGGTAAATGTATGGCCTGATTTAAAGCTACCCTGGATACCACTTTAGGCATAAAGGATGGGTTGGTTCGTAAGGAAACTTTGTCCTGATGGAAGATGATAAAAGGCTGGACAGCCATGAGAGCCTGTAGTTCTGAAACTCTACGAGCTGAGGTGATAGCCAGAAGGAAAGCCGTTTCCTAGGACAAATATTGCAAATCTGATGAGGCAGCTGGCTCAAAGGGAGGTAAGGTCAATTTTTCCAGAATGAAATTAAGATCCCAAGCAGGTATTGGTTGTTTCCTTGGAGGCCTTAAATTCTTAGCCCCTCTGAGGAACTGTCTTAAGAGAGGGTGAGAGAATAAAGGTGGATCAGTGTTGTATTCTGCAGAAATGGCTGAGGCATGTATTTTAATGGAGGAGAAAGAAAGTCCACTGCTTAGCAGTTCAGCCAAATATTGTAGTATTTGAGGTAAATTCAGTTTTCCAGGAGCCAGGCCCTTTTTCTCATTCCAGACACAAAAACTTTTCCATTTTGCGGAGTAAGCTTTTCTAGTTGATGGTCTTCTGGCCTCCAAAATGACATCCTGCACCTCCTTGGAGAGTAGAGCCTGTTGTGATGCTAAGGAATCTTCCATGCGGCTAGATTGAGTGTTTTTAGCTGGCTGTGAAGAGTTTTGAAACTGTGCTGAGTCAGAAGAGGAGGCATTAGAGGCAGGGTCCATGGTGAGGAATGAGTCAGGCTCCTCAGGAGTGGGTACCAGTGTTGCCTTGGCCAGTCCGGAACAATGAGAATCATCTTTGGTCTGTCTGCTTTGGTCTTTAATAGAACTTTGGGCAGCAGAGGAAGAGGAGGGAAGGCATAAACTGTCATTGATGTCCAACTGAAAGAAAGAGCGTCCACTCTCCAGGCCTTTGGATGGAAGATCCTTGAGCAGAATTTTGTCAATTGATGATTCTTGTGGGAGGCAAAGAGATCTATGTCTGGCCTTCCCCATTCTTGGATTATTTCTGTAAAAACTTTTGGATGTAATTTCCATTTGTGTGGATCTGTCATATTCCTGCTTAGGTTGTCTGCCAGCGTGTTTTCCTTGCCTGGCAAGACCTGTGCTTGTAGTTCCATTTGTAAGTCCATGGCCATGTTCCAAAGTGACATGGCCAGTCTGCATAGGGGGTAAGAAAGTGTTCCTCCCTGTTTGTTTATGTACCACATAACTGTGGTGTTCTTATCAATAATTGACCTGGTTGTAGAAGGTCCTTGAAAGCTATAATAGCATTTATTACTGCTAGCATTTCTTTTTGATTGATGTGAAGGTGCTTTTCTTTTTGGGACCATTTGCCCTGAATGCACCGATCTGTCATGTGCGCCCCCCAGGCGTAGTCCGAGGCGTCTGTTGTGATGACTTGATTTGCTTGAGGCTTGCTGAATGGAAGACCTGTGTTTGTTTGACATGCTTGAGCCCACCACAGAAATTCCTTTTGCAGACATGGAATTAGTGGTATTATTGTTTCCAAACTGTGGCTGTGTTGAGACCATATGTTTTTCAGGTACCATTGTAGTTTCCTCATATGCAGCTTTGCACATGGGATTAGTAAGATGCAAGATGCCACGAATCCCAGAGCCTTCAGGATTTTCCTTGCAGTCAGCCTGGTGCAATTTGCTAGTGTTCTGAAGTATTGTATTAGTTGCCCCTGCTTCTCTGGCGTGAGGTAGGCCATCTGGGTGTTTGTGTCCAATTTGGCACCCATGAAAATTATCTTCCGAGAGGGTATTAGCCTTGACTTCTTTTTGTTGACTGTGTATCCCAGAGATTTCAATAACATTATTACATAAGCCAGATGTTTCAGAAGAATGTGCTTGCTGTCCGCTTTGGTCAGGCAGTCGTCCAAATAGGGGTATAATTGTATCCCTTGAAGTCTGCAGTAGGCAATTACTGATGCCAGGCATTTCGTGAATACTCTGGGCGCAGTAGATAAGCCGAAGGGCAATGCAGAGAATTGATAATGGGTTGAACCTGCAAGAAATACGAGGTATCTTCTGCAATTTTGTCCGATTCGGACATGCAGGTATGCCTCCTTGAGGTCCAATGTTACCAGCCAAGACTCCTTGCATAGCATGGGAAGAAGTTGCTGTAGAGTGAGCATCTTGAATTTTGGTACGAGTAGAAATGTGTTTAGGCTGGATAGATCCAAAATAGGTCTCCAATCTTTTCCCTTCCTTGGCACCAGAAATAGCCTGGAATAAAAACCTTGACCTTGTTCATGCGTAGGTACCTCTTGAATAGCTTTCATGTTTATGAGATCTGTAATTTGCTTTTGTGCCTCTGCCCTTTGATTGTGTGGCAGGTTTGGTATGCCTCTCATTTTTGGAATGGAAGGGTGTGAAAATGGAATTTGTAGCCTCTGTTTATAATGTCCAGGATCCATTTGTCCTTTGTGACAACATGCCAATTTTTTGAGAATAATGCCAGCTTTCCTCCTAAGGGGGCTGCCATTTGAAACCTGGTTGGCATGCAAAGGGGAAAGTCATTGGGTTTGCTTTCTGAAAGATTGCGAGTTGTCCTCACCACCTCTTTGTGTAGGAGCTTGCCATTGTCTGCCTCTATACAATCCTTGGGATTGTCCTCTGCCCCTCGGGCGCCTGTATCTGCCTCTGGGGTCTGTCTGTGGCAGGAAAGGACCAGTTTTTGGAAGACCAATTTCTACTAAAACGTGGGGGTTGAACCTGTAGAAATTCTTTCACAGTTTGCATTGATTTAGCCTTTTCCTCCATTTTCCTTAATACCTCCTCAGCCTTTGCACCAAATAGTACATCCTTTTGAAGAGGGGCGTCTAGTAATTTAGCTTTGACATGATCAGGCAAGGCTTGTTCCTTGAGCCAGGCATGCCTATGTATGACTGATCCTGTAACAGCAGCTCTACATGAGGCCTCTAGAGCATCAAAACCACATTGTAAGGTATGCTTACCCACTTGTTCTGCACTATGCATCAAATCCTGCAACTCCTTCAGGTCTGGTTATTCAGACTGTGACATTTTACTCTTCAATTGTGATAACAAAAACTGTTAGTATTTTAGCATATGAAACTGACAGTTTAAGGCCCTCATGGATAAGGTAGCCGAGGTATATACCTTTTTTCCCCACCTTTCTAAGGATCTGGAATCTCTCTCGGAAGGCAATGGATTTTTGGCAATGGAGGCCTTAACTCCCTTGGGGCCCTGTGAGATGGTTTCTGGGTCAGCAGCATGACTTTTGTAAAAAAAAAAATTGGTGTGAGTCAGGAACCCTGTAGTACCTGTCAGGCTTAACTGGATCTGGAGGTAGAGAGTCCGGGTTAAGGCAGACTTCCGAGTAAACATCATCTAGGATGTCTAAGACAGGAGGAATAGCAAGAGGCCTATGCTGAGGTAACAAGAGAAATTCCCTGAGCCTTTTCTTGGAATCTGAATAATCCTGGCCTTCCCAGTGGAAGTGTTCCCTTAAGGTATGCAAAGTTTCCCCAAATGAGTAATCCTCAGGGGGGGGATACAGAAGGGATGGACTCCTCCGCATCAGAGTCTTCAAAAGGGGAGTAAGAATGTTCCTCATCATCAGGGTGCTCTGAAATAATGGAGCCCTGATCAGAGGAGGGGGAATCTTCCTCCACTCTGGGCCTTTTGTCCGGTGGGGGCTGAGAACCTCTGATTAGAGTAATGAAATCCTCAGCCATTTTAAGCATCTGTTTCTTAGGCATGGGGCCTGGAGATGGGCCCTGTGTAGCTGGTCTCTTAGACTGCATGGTTGCTTTAGACTTTGTGAAAGCCTTGATGGAGAAAGAAGAGGAAGGTCTGAAGACACCTTGAGTGGAGGTGGACCTGTCCACATTCTGAGTTTCAACGCCAAGAGTGGCTTCGGTATCTGTAGTCGGGGTGTGGGCCGAGGAGCCTGCGACCTCGGGCACAGGAGACACCGTCAAAGAAGTGTCGTCGGTAATCAGGGGCTGCGTTGGCGCCTCACTGAGAACCGGACCACGTGTAGTCGGCTTTGGCGTGGTGTCGGTAGAGGCCGCGGACCTCGTGTGTCGGTCCTTGTCTTTGCGTTTTTTAGACAAAACCGGAGTCAGAGTATCCGACGACATAGTATAGTTAAATGCTTTCCCAAAATAATGCTGGGCGAACTCTGCCCGACGCTTAATAGTGCGTTTGTTGAATGTAGCACAAAAGCGACAGACCGAGACATCGTGGTCTGGTCCTAAACAAGGTATACAGAGGGAATGGAAATCCTTATGCGGTATTTGCTTCCCACAAGAAATACAATTATTAACTTTGTCTGACATCGGTCTGAGGCAAGAAAAGTTTCCCCAACGGGGTACTTAGCTTTTAAGAAGACTTCGGTTTCCAAATTTCGTAATTTCAGGAGCTGGCCGACCGGCACTTGCGAACTACTTCTGCTTCGGGCACCGCGTGGCAAGAAAGACTGAAGAAAATGGCGTTGGCTGGTTCCTTTATACCCCTGTCGCACTGACGTCAGGGAAGAAGCGACGACAACCGACGCCGGACCTAGACTTTGGAATTCGGCCGACCGAGGACCCGCCTGACGGCAGGAGAACCCATCTGTTATGACTGCAGCTGTATGCACGATGACCATCCAATTGAAATATCAGGATACACTACAGTGAGTCCCAAAATGCGAAGACTTAATGGCCAAAAGTCTGACATGCCATTTCTCTGAATATTCACCTTTCTCTGGGGTATGTATAAGTTTAGGGGATGTGGGGGGCTTTCTGCCCCTGCAAAAATAAGTTTTAAGGAGAAGAGGGGTTTCTAATATTCGCTCTTCTCTGCATTTTCAGTCTTTTTTTCAGCTTTTCAACACTTAGCTTTTTCAGTGTTTTAGTTGTACAATCATGCCCACCTTTGCCTAAGGCATATATAGCAATTTGTGATAGGATGTGAGAGGAAATTAGATCTATTTTGGTCTTAGAACAGTAGGTAGTTGACTTTGGATCTGACTTCATGAATCTGTACTTGGAAGTTAAGGGACTGGTCAAGACATATGCCAAGGTTTCTAAATGATCCTACTAATAATACTCTGTTAGGTTGCTGTCTAACGTCTTAATATGGAATGGGTATTGGTTTAGTAAATCTTTTCTCGGTGCATGGACTTTTGGTAGAGGGGGTGAGAAGTTTTTTTAACAAAACCTATTGTTTAGTTGCTGAAGGTCAGCTTTAAGCTAATTTGGATGTCATTTGAAGGGTTGGAGCTATACATAACCAAGTCATCAGTGTAAATGAAGAATTGTAGATGGGGTAGTTCAAGGAGGAGTTTGTTTACAAAAATGGAGAACAGTACTGGTACAAGAATTGATCCCTGAGGAGCCCCTGAAAGACTGAAGGTCATATCTGATACAGCAGGCCCAATTTTAACTGTGGGAAAGTTCAGCTGGTTAAGGAATCTTTGAACCACTGGGTCGATTCTGAACTTACACCAATGTCTTGTAAGTAGCATAAAACTGGAAACCATGTATGACTTGGTTAAAATCAGACTACCACAATAGCAGCCCTAACACATCTGGAACAGACCAATAACTTACAGGTTCATTAAGTAGTAGGCTAGCTGCCCTTGCAGGCCTTTTTAAGTCTATCCAATTTCCCTTTAGTGCTTGTATTAATCTATTTGGTGTTTGACTGGTCTATACTACTCCTAGTGAAAATAACCAGATTATAACATAAATGATTTGAGGAGACTCGTGCAAAGGATAAAGCGTTTAGGAGCTTCTGCTGTCCTTAGTAATACACGAGGCAGTCCTGGAGTAAAACATCCGTTTCCCACCCATAGATCCAAGTTGCTCTTCAAAGTGGACAGGGATGGGCTTTGTTTTACATGGACGATGAGTCTTGTTCCAGAGCATTGCTATCCTTCAGAATGAACGGAAGGAAGAGGAAAAGCATAAAGGATATAGTGAGGCTGTGAAACATCAAGACATCTCTCTCACCACCCTTTGTTTGAAGGAATGAAAAGTACTGCTTAAGTTTCACTCCAGTTGGGGAGTCCAAAAAAAATTAAGAAAGGAAAAGGCTACATGATGACGGAGGGTCCAAGAATCTTCTTAACCAATATGCTCAGTAGTTAAATCTCTCCTTTGATATGAATTGTGCAACTGCAAGCAACTGCCCATCACCACCACCTCAACCTCCCTGTTAAAAGGGGGGGGGGATGAGTTCCAACTTACCTGCTTATGTGCCACAGCACACCGTGTTGTCTGAATGAAGAGTAATGTGCATCTTCAGCCATTATAGTACAGCGTACACAGCCAGCCCCCATCACCAGACCAATAATATGAATTTTGAATTCCTCATGGGATAAAAGACTGTGACTAAAATAAGCTCTTAGGTGGTCTGTCCAACCTAGAGCTGGTGCATCTAAACACTTGATCTGGTTGGGGTAGAGGGAAGGTGCAGAAAAATATTTCCCCACTAGGAGGTTCATCCGATGTGCTGCTTGCACATACTGAAATGCTAGCTCAAAGAATTCAAGGGGTCCAGTCTTGATTTCAATAAGTCACTGAAATCCATGCAACACACAAACATGCAGTATGGTGAATACTGCAATTACACCGGATATCTGATCCACAATTTTCATAACTAGCGCTCTGGGACCAAGGAATACTAGAAAATAAAGTAAGTTAGGAAAGTTCCTGGATTTCTCTAGTGGTGGAAAATACCCAACTCATCTTTGTATTTGTGGAACACTACAGAAATACAGACTTGTGTTGGACAAAATTGTGAGTTCTTGCTACTGACAGTTATTCTTTGGCAGCGAAGGTCTGTAGGACTAGATGTCTGGCCAAAAATCAGGCTCTGATGGATATAGGCAGCCAGCAGTCATTCAAGCAGAGGAAGGCTTCAACTCCCCCAAAATGTGGGTCAGCAAATATTCCAACCATGTGCTTCATGAAGACTCTCAAACAATGTTAGAAAAAAAATGGCAGGGACTTCACTGAATGACCAAATAAAATTGAAGGAACACTCTTGAACACCTGAATACTTTAAGTGTAGTTAAGTGTCCTGAAGGGCTAAAGAACATGTTCAAACTCCACAGACAGAAAAAAAAAAGAAATTCTGGAAGTGGGAACAAGCAAAAACTTTTAAGGCAAGAAAATGCTTAGGCAACTGAGACCCAGAATCAAATATGAGGTCCACTGTTATTTTGGGACATAAAAAGAAGTGGGTATTGTAACAGATACCACGATGGCAGGAATGTACAGGCTAGACAGCTTTTTCATCTAGAAACTTCTTTTTTATTTTTTTTTTTTTAAAAGAAGTGTTAAACAGGAATCTAAACTAATAACTGCTGGCGATTTCATCTGGACCCAAGCACCTGTCCTGACACACAATGCAGGTGTGTGATGGGACAACTTCCCCTCAAGCATCTCTTACCAGTGGCAGAAAACTAAACAGCTCATTACAGGTAACCTAAAAGTAAACAGTAGCCACACTAACCTTGCCAAGGATCTCAAAATATAACCCAGCACAACTTCATGGCCCAGGAGGATGAAACCCCAACTGCAATCCATGCAACTGTTAAGTTTGAGAAAATGGGAGTGAGGAAAGAAAGAGGAATGAAGGATGAAGCCCACTCACCTCTCTCTTGGGTGAAGTGTGCATATTCCCAGAAGCATGTCTCGCAGATTTGATTTCCCTTGTGGAGGCCATGGAAACATCATAGAACTGCCGACATGCTGGGTGTGTAGGGGTTAACATAATGCTGATTTAAAGCCTTTGCAATAGTGAGAAGCAGTTCATTTTGGATGTACTCTACACATTCTTAGGGTTGTTGGCTGGAGTGCAGGAGTGGTAGGCCTTAAAATGAAAATTCTTACCACTCCTGGTTGCTTCATTGAAGTTGGCTCATCTAAGTCAAATCTCTGGTGATGATGGAAAAAATAGGCCAAATAGCACAAATGGGAATGATTATCAGCAAGTACTGGGTGATGTGGCTATATCTTCTAGTACCCCTGCTGCTGACAACAAAGTGAAGACCATTGCCCCAATGCTCATGGCCCTAAGGTGCTGAGCAGGACCACAGTTGCTCCCAATTCAATGACCTCTGAAAGGTGCAGCATCAAGGATGGAAAAGGGGGACTGTTCTTTATTTTTCATTGTCTTAACTTGATAAGCTATCTTTGGGATTGTGATGATGTGAGGTAGTGCCAGCATAGCTAGCTGCAGTTTTGTAAAGAATTATATGTTATTTGTATTCCAAACTGATTTGTACAGGTGCTTGCGTTGAAAATGCATTTGTAAAGTTGCTTGTGTTAAAAAAAATAAGTACCAACAGTGGGTCCTGCTGGACAAAAAAATACAACTGCATGTCAGACTGTATTGTAACTGCTGAAATGAATATTGTAACAGAGGATACTGGAAGAGAAGTTGTTAATCTCAGTCCAGCTAACTTTGAAAAACAGTCTGAAATAATTAAATTACCTGGTTTAGGCAATAAAGACTGTATTTCACAGTTCTGACTGCAGCCAGAGACAAAATGTCTGTGAAAACCAGGACTAGGAATCCTACTGTATTGTCCTTAGGGGTGAACTAATTGCTACCCTGGAAGAGTGGAAGCTTCTGAAATGGTTTTATAGCCATGCTACAACACATCTTAGCAAAGGTGTGTGTGTGTGTGTGTGTGTGTGTGTGTGTGTGTGTGTGTGTGTGTGTGTGTGTGTGTGTGTGTGTGTGTGTGTGTGTGTATTATAACACACATGTGCAAGATTCTGGTTCAGTTTCTGGCAAAGCCGGTAGTGTGGGAACCAGAAGTCAGGTGAGCAGATGTATGTGATGTCATTCTGTAATTGAGCACTGAAATGATGCTTTAATACTACAGGAGATAGAAGTCTCAGGGCAGTCTGTTTGTCAAACCTGACAAAGAAGGACCTCTCCCCACGACATCTTGCCTTGTTCTGGTAAGTGCACTAGGGAACAGTAATTCTTTAGTCAGTCAGGAAAATACAGCAAGATTATTTAAGTATTGTTTTTCCGTATTTGTTAAACCTTTCAATCTGTGTTATTTTTAAAATTTCATGTGACAAACTCTGGTGTTTATTGTAAATAGACATTTAGTATTTTCATGTTCCTTTATTACTTATTATTAAATACATTTAATTTTTTTATTGTAGCTGGTCTTTTAGAGCATATTTTAACCTTTGAGAGTACTTACATTTATTTGGCGACACTGTGGCCACTCCTGAAAGCCTTACATTTGGTCAAAATACTACCATTTGTATAGTATAATTGGATACCTTGTTAAGAGCCTTAGAGTAGCTGGCTTTGGAGTGTTCTGGTGGCAGTATCTACCTTATAGTCTGGGAAGAGGGGACATACCTGGTAAGTGTGTCAGCCTTTACCAGGTGTGTGTGTGTGTGTGTGTGTGTGTGTGTGTGTGTGTGTGTGTGTGTGTGTGTGTGTGTGTGTGTGTGTGTGTGTGTGTCAGCTACCTGGAACAGGGACACAGAGAACTTGTTTCACAGAGAAGGTGGTGGAGGACTTGGCTTAGAACACTCGGCTGAGAACCCAACTCTATAGCTGTGTCAGTGGGAAGTCTTATTTGGGGCCTACAGAAACAGAGAGGGGAACCCAACACTGAGTGTGCTTTTAAGGGAAATTGCGCTTGGTGTACAGAGCTGCATCTGGAAATACTGTGTGCATTTATTTTTGTTTTAAGTGAACATCCCTCACCAGTGTCAGTAGTGAGCACTGAGGCTCCTTGATTACTGGCCCAGAACAGGTACATCACAGGGACAATACAGCAAGAGATCTACTTAAAGGCATCAATGCAGGACATCTCAACATCCTCAACGGAAGTTGCAACTGTAAACGAGGAGCACCTGCAGATGGCTATGCCAGAGTTTGTCATATTGGGTTCCCTGTTTACAGCATCTCAAGTGATACAGACCACTGGATTATTCTTCATTACTATGGTTGCTGAAACCAGCCCTTTTAGCTTTTCTCTAACTTCACTGCCTGACAGCTGTACTTGCAGCTTCATACAACAGTTACTGTAGAAATATGACTTTTGACAAAGGAGAACTCCACCCAAATGGCAAGTTTTTCTTTTCAAAAAGTGATTTTGCTTCCTTGTAATCTAATACTAAGCACATCAAATACATAAAAAGCATCACTGAATTCCATTTGTTTTATGTCTGAACTTAATTCTACTTACCTTTTTTTTCTCGCATTTGTCTCAACTGTTACATCATAAAGGCTACTAAAAGTGAAACAGTAATTAGGTAAGGTCACTTATTCATCTACATAGCCATTAAGAAAACGATGGCTCAAACAATGGAATTAAAATGTGCCTTATCAGTTACAGAATGCTAGCATCATACCTCAAATAGTACAGCCTGGAGTCTCAACAAAAGCGAGGCTTTCAAGCTTAGTTTTCACATGTAAATGAACATGTAAACTCATCTAATTTTTATTATTACAAATGAATTGGTCATCATTCCCTTTAATCAAACTCTAAGTGCCACAAAAAGAACATTTTCATTTTACTCATTTTTTTATCAGTATTTGATTTTGTATTTTTTCTATACTGCATTTTTGGAAAAGTGCATATTTCTTCTGCTATTTTGTTACAGCATTTTTGTTAAGACAAGTCAGTGGACTGGGAAAAGAAGATTAACATCAAAGACTACGATTCTAGCTACAATATTAACTAAAAACAGTTCACGGTGTTTGAGCAGCAAATAGAAAATATTTAACATCACTGGACACAATTTTGAGATTTAGGGTGGAAACTAACATCAGGAGTAGTGGACATTGGATATGTACCCAGTGTGATAGTTACTACATTGGGAAAACAGAAAGAACTTTTAAAAAGAGAATTTGAATACTTAAATGCAATTAAAACCAAAAATCAAAATAATGCACTTTACAGGCACACATTAAATTGTGACAAGTACAGAGGTTTAAGTTTGGGATTTTGGATAAAGTTGACAGTGAACACATTTCTATTATGCTTGTATTAAAAATAAAAGCATTGAATTTATGAGAATTGTTTGGAGTGTTGTATTATAGGTTCATAGGTTGGTTCATAGGTTGATACTAGGCTATCTGCCCTTGGGCATTTATAAGCCTAGCCAGAGTGTGTTTGGCTTTCGCCACCCTTTTAGATTAGTTGACTGTGCCTCTGTACAGTAGGTCACAGAAGGTAGCCCTTTTAAGGTTAGTTTACTGTACCTATGTCAAGCAGGGACACAGAAGAGATCCCAGGGGTAAACTTACAATCTACCATCCACTCGTCAAGATTTCTCTTGAAGAGGGTCAGTGAGGGGCTCTGCCTAACATGGATTGGGATTTTGTTCCAGAGTGAGGGGAGCCTCTGGGATATGAATCTGTCCCTCCAGCATGTCCTATTTATTTCTGTGCTGAGGTTCAAGTCCCTGGAGCATGTAGCTTTAAGGGATTTGGATTTCCTGAGGTGAAGCATATCCATTAATTCTGGGTTGGACATGGCTTTATACGTCAGACACAGATCACCTCTGAGTAGGCTGTTCGCAACTGAGTAGAGCTGGATTTTCTTTAGCCGAACTGCATAGGGCATCTGTTTGAGCCCCTTGATCCTCTTGGTGAGGTACTTCTGGGGTCTTTCCAGTTGCTGCAGGTGTCGGGTAAGGTACATCTCAAATGGGGCATTGTATTCAATTATGGGCCTGATAAGTGATGAGTAGAGGGGCACAATGACCTCTCTTGATCTAGATGTGAATCCTTTCATGACGGACTGATTGCTATCTACTTGGGTCCCCAAGTCCCCAATTACTTCTTCCATACTTAATGGATTACCACCTATGTGGTAATTTGTGGGCACTTTGTTTTTCCCAAAGGGGATGACTATGCACTTTTTGGCATTTAGCTTTAGGCCATGGCTCTGGCGCCAGTTATCCATCTCTGTGAGACCCTTTTGGAGGATGCTTGTGTCAGCCGGAGAGTCGATTATGTCACCCAGTTTGCAGTCATCTGTGAACTTGGTCAGCCATAGTCCACCCGTGTTAGCCTGTACCTCAGAGAAATATATACCGAACAAGAGAGGTCCAAGGACTGAGCCTTGTGGGACACCACTTGTAACTGGTTTAGAGTCTGACATGGCACCTGCTATTCTGACCATGTGGGTTCTATCCCTGAGCCAGTTTGCAACCCATCTTGTGACATAGAGGTAGATATTTATGCTGGTGAGCTTATTTATGATGCCCGAGTGAGGTATTGTGTCGAAGGCTTTTGCGAGGTCCAGGTAGGCTTCCCTTCATCTATGGCTTTGGTAACTGTTTCAAAGAAGTCGACCAGGTTCAAGAGGCAAGATCTGCCCTTAAAGCCGAATTGGGTAGGATCCAGTGTCTGGAGGTTCCCAATGTCTTTATTTATGATTTCCATGATGATACACTCCTTAGCTTTGCAGACCAGGCTGTCAGGCTTACAGGGCGATAGTTTCCGGGGTCTGTTGTGGCACCACCTTTGTGGAGTGGGACCACTGTTGCTGTACGCCATTCCTTGGGTACATATCCTGTAGTAAAGGCTGAGATTGAACAGTGACTTTATAGGAGGGTTTAGTTCTTCTTGGAGCTCATATAAGACGCAGCCCGGGACACCGTCTGGTCCCATTGATGCTGTGTTTTTTGCTTTGCAGAGGGCAGCTCTCACCTGTGCATCTGTGATCTCAGGAAGGCTACACTCTGTTGGTATAGACATTTGCTCTTTTGGGGGGGGGGGGGTTTGCACTGAACCTTTCTGCCAGGATGTTGGCAATGTCTGTGGGTTCAGTGTATTTTTTGTCATTTTGCACTAACTCAGAGCATATCTGGGAGTTGCCTCCCACGTTTCTGACAAAACTAAAGAAGGCCTTGTGATTATCTTTAGTGTCTTGTGCAATTTTTCTTTCGAAGCTGGCCTTAGATGATTTTATAAGGGATCGTAGTTTCTTGCTAGTACTGATCAGAGACGCCTTCCCTTTTTGGGATTTTGCTCTATCATGTAGTAGCTTTCTCCTTCTGTTGTATAGCTTATTTATGGCCGGGGTCCACCAGACAGGTCTCCTGCCTTTGGAGGAGTGAGTCTTGGTTTTATTTGGGATAGCATGCTCCATGCATTCCTGTAGGTGTCCATAGAATGCTTTTGTAAAGGAGTCTGCATTTTGGACCGTATTTTCCACTGGCCGGGGGCTTTGAAGGATTCCACCTCGGTTTTGAGAAGTGTGAAGTTTGCTTTTGAGAAGTTCTTCACCGTGGTTTCCTTGGTTAGGGGTGGGGATGGAATATGGATGTCCAGTGAGATTAGTATTAAGTGCCTTACTGAATACAGTTCTAGCACTTGTAAAAATTCATTCATGAAGTCTTTTTTAAACTTCTCCAATAATGATGAAATTTTTATAAAAAATAATAGTTTTATTTTTTTAGATTCATAACATTACTGTTTCAAAAGTTTAGAATTTTCAACATGAATGTTTAATTTAAGAATACATTTTCAAACAGCGTACTTGTAACCACACTATTCTGAAAGGGCTGTCTTTGGAAGCTAAGCAGGGTCGGGCCTGGTTAGTTCTTCGATGGAGCACAGCCTGGTAAACACCAGGAGTTGTATTTACTTATTTATAAGTATTGTTGTAGTACATTGCTTTAAAGTGCTTTTAAGAGTTTTTATTACACACTGGCAAAGAACTGCTTTGTAAAATATTATTTGGTCACATATACATATTCACATATATTGTATTTTTATTTTTCTATTAATTCATTTATCTAGTCTATGCACATTGTTTAACGTACCTTTAAGAAACAACAGCTCATGAAATGATTTAATTATGCCTTATTAACCCTAGGGTATAAAAAATGGATGAGAGCAGGTTCTGAAGAAGTTCAAATGTTTTGTTAGGATGAAAGCAATAAACCTGCTCTCATGGTTTATTTTATTATTAACACCACCAAAGAATAAAATAATAAAGTTCTGTTTTAATGGACTTTGGATTATTCGTTGGTGGATTTAAAACATATTTCATTTTCATGGGAATGTAACACTAGCTGGTATCTTTTTGTGGCTACTACACTGGACTTGATTTAAGATTCAGACTTGGATTACAGTCTGTTTATTCAGAAGACAATTCCTATTTCATATGTGCTGTTGAAGTAAATTTATTTGCTGCTCAAACACCTTGAACTGTTTTTAGTTTTGATTGGTTTATTTTTGTTTTCACGAAGTGTTCTCCTTTTGGATTCACTAGCTACAACATTAAAAACTGTGAATGCAACACAAACCATCTCGACTCAAGTTAATACATAATCGCAGAGATTAGATCTCTCACACGAACACTAAATTATAGTAGTTACTTTGAAAAAAAAATTAACCCTGCTACATTTTCAAGCCAGTTATTCAAACATTCATTAAAATGCTGCTTCAGAGATGGCCACTAATAAAAACCAAAGGAAGCAAAGTAATTAAAAATGTGGACTGATGCTGACAGTCAAATGTAGGCACTCACGGTAATGACGTAAGCTAATGAGAGAAAAAAAATACACTAAAGGATCCTCTCTTCACAGGGTTTTCCCTCTGTCCCTCTAAAATGACATCAAGAAAGCAAAGGCCTAGACTGTAAAACAAAATCATGTTACCTATGGCAGCCACCATTCCAGAAATTTTGAGGTACAACAAATTAGAAAATAAAGAATAATTGTGTAAAATCTTACCATAACCATAGATGATGAATGTTTTCTGCCATGTTGCAGTATTCATAACCTTCGGGTTATCCTCCAATCAGCAACCCGAACATCTGGCCACTACACCATGTGACATATGTGGGATGTCTGATATTGGCTGTCATCTGCATGTACCTTCCTCAGAAATGAACGCCCCTGTCTGACCCCAGAGTCCCACAACAGCTGCCCAAGTCCTGTATCATACAGCAAGGTGTTGTTTTTTTTTTTTTTTTTTTTTTTTTTAATTAGAGGGTAGGAGGGTGGGATAGAATACTGCAACATGGAAGAGGAGGACATCTATGGTTATGGCAAGATTTTACACAAGTATTTTATGCCCTTCTATTCAAATGTTGCAGTATTCAACAACAATTGGGTTGAGTGCCATACCTCAAGGGGAAGAAGAGGAGGGTGGTTTGGAACTGTTTTGCAAGAATCCATGCAGGATTGCCCTAGCAAAACATGCCCTAGATTTGGAGCAGTGTTTGGTGAAGGTATGGACAGATGTCCAGGTAGCTGCCGCTAGAATGGAAGCAGTGTCCAACCCTTTGAAGAAGGCTCCAAATGAGGCCATGGCTCTAGTGGAATGGGCTTTAATTTTACAATTTAGATGTTTGCCATGGTAGGTATAGCAAAATGAAATGTCTCTAGAAATCCAGCCAGAGATAGGCTGGTTTGTCACTGCTTTCCCCAGAGCTCTGGGGTGAAAGGAGACAAATAATTGTTCTGATCTCCTAAAGGATTTGGTCTAGTCTAGTTAGAATCTTAGTTGTATGTGAACATCAAAGGAATGCAGAACTCTCTCACTGTCATTCTGGGGATGTGGAAAAAAGGTGGGGAGGTGAATACATTTGCTTACAGACAGCTCATTGACCATCTTAAGCATGAAAGAGGGATTTAGTCCTTAGGGTGACTCTATCCTTTTGGAAGATTAAAAAAGGTGGGGTGGCCATGAGGGCCTGGAACTCTGACACTCTCGTGCATGATGTCAGGGCCACCAAAAGCACCATTTTCCAAGTGCAATATTTTACAGAAGCTGTAGCTGCTGGTTCAACAGGGCAAGGGTGAGCTTCTCTAACATGCAGTTCATGTCCCAAAGTGGAGGAAATGGCCTCCTGGGGAGCCTGAGATGCAATACTCCCTTTAGAAATAACCTCACTTAAAGTCGGGAGGCAAGTGGAGGGTGAAGAAGCAGACAGGCAGAAAAAGCAGCCATGTGAGCCTTAACAGAAGAATATGCCAACCTTGCTTGCAACAATTCACACAGATAGGACAGCACTAAGGGAACCTCTCCTTGAAATGCATCTAGTTGCCTTTTAAGACACCACATAGAGAACCTTTTCTATTTGGATAAATAAGATCTTGTAGTACTGGGTTTCCTAGCCTCCTGTAGAACATTAAGCATGACCTTGCTGTAAAGGTGTCTGAAAAAGATCGAAACTCTATCACCCACAGGGCTAGACTCAAGTGGGGATGGATTAGGGGATTCCCTTTGTCCTGTGTAAGAAGGTCCACTCTGAGGTAACTTGTGATGATCGCCCCTAGCTAAATGCAGAAGCAGGGGGAACCCAATGCAGTCTTTGCCAAAAGGGAGTCACGAACAAGATTTTTGGCTTGTTCTGCTGAATTTTCAACAGGACTTTTTGTAAGATTGGGAAGGGGAATGCATAGAGAAACATCCTCTTCCATGAGATAAAAAAAGGTGTCTGTTGCTCTCGGTAGGGGGTTGGATACCTTGGTACAAAACCGTGAAAGCTATCTGTTCAGAGGGGAGGAAATAGATCTATTTGCGGTGTACCCCACCTGTGGACTATGTCCAAGAACATAACCCTGTGTAGCATCCATTCATGGGACTGTGACATGGACCTGCTGAAAGTGTCTGCCTGAGTGTTCTGAGCTGAGGGAATGTAGACTACCTACAGATGGGACTCCATGTTGGACCACCAATTCCCAGGCCTGAAGTGCAAATCTACATAGCAACTAAGATTTTGTTCCCCCCTGCTTGTTCACATATCAGAGAACTATAGTGTTGTCTGTGAACAACTTCAGGGGGCTTTGTTTCAGGATGTGTAGGAAGGCCCTCAAGAGCAAAGATGATGGCCCTTCATCTCTCTGATATTGATGTGTTCCCTCTTGAAGGGCCCTGTCCAGATGTCTTGCACCTTCTAGCTGCCCACAGCAGCTCCCCAACCCAGGTCTGAGGCATCTGTGTACATCTCTTTGACTGGGCTGAGGGGTTGTAATGGAAGTCCTGGGATGAGAGATTTGATCCATCCACCAAAGGATCTCCTTCCTTACATATGGTAGGAAGGGAATGGTGTGGTCCAAGGGGTGGGAGTGTTGAGTCTATGTGGACCTCGGGTACCAATGAAGTTTCCACATGTGGAGTCTTGACAGTGGCAACATGGATGTAGTAGCAGCCATGTGTCCTAGGCATCTAAGATTTTCTCTTGCTGTCACAGCAGTGGCAAGGAGGACAGACAGCAGGTATTCCTTCAAGCTTTCCACTTTTTGGGGTGGAATGAATGCCCTCATAACATCTGTCTTGATTCTGCACCCCAGGAAAACTTGATCCTGGGAGGGATTTAGACTGGACTTCGGGAAATTGGTGTTGAACCCCCAGAGACTGCAGAAGAGAAATTACTTTTTTGAGAAGAATATGTAGGGAAGTGGAACAATCCACCTGGATCACGAGGTCGTCCAGGTACAGAAAATTCTGAATCCCTTGGACCCTGCAATAGGTTATCACTGAAGCCAGACACTTGGTGAATATCCTAGGAGGAGTAGAAAGTCCAAAGTGTAAAGCACAGAATTGAAAATGCGAGGAACCTGCAGAGAAGCGTAAATACTTCCTGTAATTGGGCCTTTTGGGGATATATAGGCATGCATCTTTGATGTCCAAAGAGGCCTGAAATGCCCGAGGAGTAGGGGAAAAACAGTCTGGAATGTAAGCATTCGAAAGGTGGGTACTTGTAGAAAGAGGTTGAGGTGGGAGAGGTCCAGGATGAGTCTCCACAGGCAATCTTTTCTTGGGATTGGGAAAAGTCTGGAATAAAAGTCCTTTCCCTTCTCTGACAGAGGGACAGGTTGGACAGCTCCTTGAGAGAGAAGGCTGTCCAAGACTGTTTGGAAAAGAGGTAGTTGGACCTTTGGTGGCTGTGGGATGTCTCTTAAAGAGGCGGGAATGATCCAAGTCATGAAATAAGAAGTTATGTACTCACCATAATGTTCCATGTTTGTTGTCCATCTCGCCTATATTCTTGCTGGCTGGGATCGGAACAGAGCATAGGTTCCGACTTGGCCTAATACAAAAGCTCGAGAGCTTCCACTGGCTTGAGCCTAACCCCTAGCCCATGATGCTTAGGGTAAAATACCCAGACCTTGTTTGTAAGTGAAAGCAGTACTATTATCTATACATATTTATGAACATAGCCTGTCTAGCTGAAAAAGGAAAACTTTTAGTTATGTACTCACCATAACTTCAGATGTTTGGGATCCATCTCGCCTACATTCTGACTGATGGGTCCAGAGCCGATCCCTCGGCTCCGACTCGGCACGCTTATGCCAAAGAGCGAAGTCTCTTATTGGCTGAGCTTACTATATCCCAGGATGCACCACTACCAGTCCCCCAGATCTAGTTTGTCCGCATACATGCACACACGCACGCACTGCTTATATAACATCGCCAGATGAAACAAGATAAAAACAGTAGAACTCAAACCGTTCAATCTCTTCTGATCTCTAAGGCAGGGGGAAGGAGGGTGGGTATTAGGAATGTAGGCGAGATGGATCCCAAACATCTGAAGTTATGGTGAGTACATAACTAAAAGATGTTATGTGATCCTATCTCGCCTACATTCTGACTGATGGGACAGCGTCCCTAGCACCTGAATCCTGGGTGGCTCACTGGAAAACACTCCTGAGTACCGTGGAACCAAATGATGCTAGCCCTTTAGATGCCACATCCAATTTATAGTGGGAAATGAAAGTGTGCGGGTTGGACCAAGTAGCCGCAGCACAAATCTCAGAAATAGCGAGCTTGGAATGAAATGCAATAGAGGTAGCCATAGCTCTAGAAGAGTGAGCTTTGACAGATGTTGTAAGTTGCTTATTTGAAGAGGAATAAGCCTGAGTTATGCAATCTCTAATCCATTTGGCAATAGTAGCTTTAGTGATGGTTTTACCCAGTTTATTATCTGAAAAGGACACAAACAATTGGTCTGTTTTTCGAATTTGTTGAGTCCTGTCTAGATAGAAGCGCAATTGCCTGTAAACATCCAACTTATGCAAGGTGTATTACGCTTTGTTTGAAAATTTTGGAAAGAAAACTGGTAGCTCTAGAGATTGTTGGAGACAGAAATTAGAACAAACTTTTGGAACAAAAGATGGATTAGGCCTAAGTGATACTCTATCCTTGTGAAAAATCAAGTACGGTGGTTTGATAGATAGGGCTTGAAGTTCTGAAACTCTTCTTGCAGAGGTAATTGCAATTAAGAAGGCAGTTTTCCAAGACAGATATTTCAATTCACATGTAGCAGCCGGTTCAAAGGGGGAAGATGTTAAAGCACGAAGTACCAAATCAAGATCCCACGGAGGCGCACGATGAAAAACTGGGGGTCTTAAAAGCACAGCACCTTTCATGAAAGTTTTACATAATCTGCTACTCATCAACGGTGGGTCTATGGATTTGTGAAATTTGGAGATAGCTGCTAGTTGGACTTTAATAGTAGAGACTGAAGATCCTTGATTAAACAAGGATGTTAAAAATTTCAAGACCTCTGGTATCGGGGCCGTAATAGGGTCTAAGCCTCTGAGTTGAGCCCAGATAGCAAACCTCTTCCACTTACTGTGATACAATTTCTTAGTGGTGGGTTTGTGGGCTGAAGATAAAATGTGAATAACTTCCGGGTCCAAGGTGTGATTTCTGACTAAAGTCGGAAGTGGAGGAGCCAAGCTGTTAATTTCAAAGTGTGAAGGGACTGGTGCTGTTGTCCCGACTGATGAACCAGAAGGTCCGGAGTTAGATCCAAAACCAAGGACCGTCCAGAGTATATTTCTGTAGGTAGGGGAACCATACCTGACGAGGCCAGTACGGAGCAATTAGAATCATTGTGGACCCCAATTGGGAAGCTTTCTGGATGACTTTGGGGAGGAGTGGAACCGGAGGAAAGCATAAAAGCAGTCCTGTTGGCCAAGGTTGGACTAGAGCATCCGTAGCTGCCTCCCTGATGCGGGTCAAGGAAAAGAACCTTTGCACTTCGTGTTTTGTGGTGTTGCAAACAGGTCGCAGCACGGAATCCCCATCTTTGAAAATCTGAGCTGCTACTGTTTCGTCAGGGACCACTCGTGAGGAGAGAGAATAGTCCTGCTCAGTCTGTCTGCCAATACATTGGATTTTCCTGGAATGTGGGTCGCTACCAGGAAACGGTTGGTAGCCACTGCCCATTCCCACACCCTCATGGCCTCTCTGCAAAGGGGGTAAGATCTGGTCCCTCCTTGTTTGTTTAGATACCAGACCACCGACATGTTGTCTGTGTGGATAGCGATAATGCCTCGAGGGAGAAACTTGTGGAGGGCTTGTAGGGACAGAAGTACAGCCCTCATTTCCAACACATTGATATGGAGAAATGTTTCGTTTGGAAGCCAAGAACCCTGAACTGACCTGCCCAGACAATGCCCCCCCCCACCCCATCTGGGAGGCATCCGTTGTCAAGGTGGCCACCGGAGGGGGTATAACAAAAGGTCTTCCCTGATTCAGATTGGATGACAGAAGCCACCAGCGGAGGTCCCGTTTGCACGTTTCTGTAATCAGTATGTGATGATTGAGGGGGAGATCCTGAAAAGACCATTGTGTCGATAACAGCCACTGAAGAATCCTCATGTGCAATCTTGCCAGAGGAACTAGGAGAACCGTGACAGACATTGAACCTAAAAGTTGCAGGACCATCCTGGCTGGGGCTTTGGATCTTAGAAGCAGGACTCGGGCTTGACCTTGTAATGTTTGCATCCTTTCGGTAGGAAGGAAGATTCGCATTAATTTTGAGTCTATCTCTGCTCCTATGAATCTTATGCGCTGAGAAGGCAGCAAGACAGACTTTGACCAGTTGAATGTAATTCCCAGGGAAGCACCCAGAGAGATGGTGGCTTGTAGGTTTTCTAGTAGTAGATGCCTGGTGGTGGCAGTCAGGAGCCAGTCGTCCAGATAGGGAAACACTTGGAATCCGAGACTCCTCAGGTGAGCAGTCACTACTGCCAAACACTTGGTGAACACCCTGGGGGCTGTGGTGAGACCAAAGGGCAGTGCACAAAATTGGAAATGACTGTCTCCCAGGCTGAAGCGCAGATACCTCCTGGACGCCTGATGTATCGGTATGTGATAATAGGCGTCCTTGAGATCTATGGAGCACATCCAAACATCTTTCTCCAATAATGGGAGAATGGATTGTAAAGTGACCATTGAATTTGGACTTCATGACGGACTGGTTTAGTTTGCTGAGATCCAAAATGGGTCTCGGGTCCCCTGTCTTTTGGCACTAAAAGAACCTTGAGTAATTTCCGGATCCGATCTGGTCTGTGGGGACCGGTTGGATGACTCCTTTTCTAGCAGCTTTGAAGCTTCTACGGCTGCAATTTCCCTTTGACTGGGTGGTGGGTCCGGGATTTTTGGACGGTGGGGTGAGTGTGTGAAGGGAATGGTGTAACCTCCGGCAATAATCCGAAGCACCCATCTGTCCTGAGTAATAGACTCCCAGGCTTTTAGGTGCTTGGCAAAGCGGCACCCGACTGGCTCGAGCAGCACAGCCGGGCAATCCCTCATGAAGTGTGGGAGGCTGAAGAGCCACGAAAGGACTCACGGTCTCCAGTGTTGCGGGGCCTCTGCCGCCTCTGGGGCGCGTCTCCCAGAAAAATTTCCCGTCCTCTGCCTCTGGAAGGGGAATCTTCCTGCTGTTGGGGAAAGAATTTCTGTGATTTATGGAACCACATTTTCCCTCCTCTTTTAGCCTTGGGATAAGGCCGAAAGGGAGTGGAATAACGTGCTCCTACGGCAGATAAAGTCTTTCCCTCCTGCTCACAGCGGGTAAGAGTGTCTTTTACCTTGGGTCCAAACAAAGAGGACCCATCAAAGGGAGAGTCGGCAAAGGAAGACTTGAAGGCCACCGCGAAATGACACAAACGGAGCCAGGCTTGTCTCCGTAGAGCCACGCCTGTGCCTGCCGCTCTGCCCGCCCCTTCGGCCGCATATGAAATGAGCCTCATGGACGAGTTAGAAATCGAGTTAAGGATAGCCAACTGAGAGCTAACCGACTGGGCTAGCTGCTCAGGTAGGTTACCTGAGAGGGAGTCTGAGAGCTCCTTGACCAGATCCCTCTGTAGTCTGGTGAAATGTGCCAAATAATTCAGGGACCTCAGAGTAAAGGCCGCTGAAGTCAGGGTGCGCTTCCCATACCGGTCCATGCTCCTAGACTCCTTATTAGGAGGATGGACGGACGTTGAAGCCTCTGCCACGTCCTGCTGGGTAGCAGATGCCACAACCATGGTATCTACAGCCACGCCTTTAGTTAAGAACTCCTTCTCGGGTGGGGCAGACAAAAATTTGTTAGGGCGAGAAGGCACTGGTTCCACAGTATCTGGATGTTCCCACGCCCTCCGACAAACCAAATCCAGGAGCTCGTCGAAGGGCGGAGACACCCAGGAGGCGGAGGGCTGAGCCCCGAAGGCCTTGAGAAACACCGACTCATCAGCGGAGGGGGTTTGGAATTCCAGCCGCCTCGTTTTAAGGATCTCTAGAATGTCTGCAAATGAGACATCATCCGAGGACGACTTTGGGGACCCCTCCGCATCATCAAGATCAATGTCCGATGTAAGAGACTCGGGGAGTCCACGTACTTCCTCTTGCACGATCTCTTCCTTGGGGCTCCTCCAAGACAACTCAAGAACCCTCAGGAGGAGGGAACCCCGTGGGGTAACCTCAGGCCCCGGGCTCCGCTGCCTAGAGACAGGGGAACTGCCAAAGACCCAGTCTCCATGCCCAGGAAGGTGCCGGTAAAGCCGTAGAGATGGCGAAGAAGACTTGGCCAAGGCACTCCTCATAGCTCTGAAAGCCGGACCCCAGAATCCTGGGAGGGTCCGCCCCGAGCCATGATAGCAGACGGAAGTCCCGCGTCAAGCACCGAGAGGGAGGCTCGGAACCGACAGCATTGGTCCCGAAACGTCACCCCCGGGTCCAGCCGAAGAAGTCCGTGTGCTAAACTCGGACCCGAAGGCCGGGGTTGGAGTAAGGGTCGGAGCCGACCCCAGGATCTCTACTGGCTCCATCAGCACCTGCTCCGGAGCCGAAGCGGTCGGAGGAGGAATGGCAATGGAGTGGGCTATCGGCTCCGAAGCCAATTGGGTCGGAGCCGAAACAAATTTTTGAAAGACTGGAACAGTCTTTGGAGCACCCTGTCTATGTCCGAATCTGACATCCTCGATGACCTGGAAGAGACCGAACGGGTCCGAGTAGGTCTCTCCAACGGCTCCAAGGGACTAGGGGACCGGCTCCGAGGCGACTCGATAACTATTGGCGCCGAAGGAGTGTCCAAACCAATTTCCATCGGTGCCGAAGAGGACTTCGGTGCCGAGGAGGAAGTGTCTGAGCGGACAACCTTCATCGGCTCCGAGATCAGTGGAGCCGATGAAGGTGACCCGCCTCTCGATGCCCCAGCCGTCGGCTCCGAACCCAGAGGAGTCGAGACTGGAGGCATCGAGGCAGACCGTTCCACCCTCGGCTCCGAAGTCCGTGGAGCCGAAGGAGAAGCCTGCCTATGTCTTTTGGCGGTCGGGTCCGACGGACTGGTCGGAGCAGACGCCCTTTTCTTTTTAGCAGGAGAAGGAGAGGACGCTAATGCTTCTTCAAAAGAGGGTTTTATAAGGCCTTTCAAAATAAGTTTATTTTTCCTCTCTTGGAGGACCCTCGAGGAAAACGCGTGACACATGCTGCAGGACTCCTGCAAATGTTTGGCGCCCAAACAATATACACAGAGAGAGTGGTCATCTGTGACTGACATTTTAAAACTGCACTTAGTGCACTTCTTAAAGCCCGAAGGCCTAGGAGCCTGAGACATTATAGCAACAAATTTAGTAACTCTATCACAGAAAAACACACTTTTTTTTTTTTTTTTTAAATGACTGCCACTACAATGATTAGCTTACGGTTGCCGATTAAGATTGACAGTCCGACAACTACAGAAAAAATAACTAAAGGGGATCCTAGAACCCCTAAGGATTTGAAAAACAATTGACTGACAGGGAAAGGCCCTTCAATTCAAAGGGGCCTCTAGTCAGAACAAACACACAATCACACACAAAATTTTCCACAAAAATACCAGTCACACACAAAAAGTACGGTATAGCTGTTAAAACAGCTTTTTGTTATAGAATTAGAAAATTCCTGACAGAAAAAGTTAGTGAAAAACACTACTTAGCTCAGCCAGCTCGAGACCACGTCTTTGCTAGTTAGCGGCAAACGAGATCTGGGGGACTGGTAGTGGTGCATCCTGGGATATAGTAAGCTCAGCCAATAAGAGACTTCGCTCTTTGGCATAAGCGTGCCGAGTCGGAGCCGAGGGATCGGCTCCGGACCCATCAGTCAGAATGTAGGCGAGATAGGATCACATAACATCAGAAACTCCAAAATACCAACCGTATTTATATCCGTGTATGTGTGTGTATATGTATATATGTGTATATATATATATATATATATATATATATATATAAATATATAAATATATAAATATATATATATAGATCCAATCCTCCAGGAGCAAAGGAGGGTGGGACGCAAGAATATAGGCAAGATGGACAACAAACATGGAACGTTATAGTGAGTACATACCTTCTTAATGTTATGTTGCACTATCTCGCCGCAATTCTTGCTGGTTGGGACAGCGTCCCTAGCACCTTCATCCCTGGGTGGCTCAGGAATACAGACTCTTCAGTACAGAGGATCCAAAGGAAGACCTGTTCCGGGAGGCCACATCTACTTTGTAATGAGTAATAAAGGTATGAGGTCTCATCCATGTGGCAGCTGCACAGATAAGAGTCCACAGGAAGTTTAGCTTGAAAGGCCGCTGAAGTTGCAACCGCACTTGTGGAATGGCCTCTCACTTTGCCTGGTAACTTTCTGTTAGGATAGTTGTAAGACAAAGAAATGCAGTCTGTAAGCCATTTTGACAGTTACCTTAGAAACCGGCAATCGTTTCCTTTTATCTGAAAAGGCAACAAAGGTCTGGTCTGACTTTCTGAACTGTTTGGTCTTATGCAAACAGAAGCGTAGCTGTCTGTGTACATCTAGTTGATGTAATTTATATTCTGCCTTGTTGCTATACTTGGGGAAGAACACTGGCAACTCAAAAGATTGACAAATTATTTTCTGAACAAACTTTTGGTAAGAAAGAGGGATTACTTCTTAAAAGATACTCTATATTTGTGGAAAAGTATATAAGGACGGCGTATAGAATGGGCTTGGAGTTCTGACACCCATCTGGCAGAGGTAATGGGAACTAAGAAGAAACTTTTCCATGACAAAAGTTTTTCATCACATGATGATGCGGGCTTGAGGGGTGGCAAAATTAAGACAGATAGGAGAAAATTTAGGTCCCAAACAGGTGAAGGTTCTATGACTGGGGGTCTCAGCAGAAACGTACCTTTCAAAAAGGCTTTGCATATTTTGACAGACATTCCCATTTCCCCAATATGGAAATTAGATAGGGAAGGTAGTTGTAACTCTGATGGTAGCTGCTGCTGCACCCTCGTCAAAAAGCTTGGAGAAAAATTCTAGAACTGCTGTGATAGGAGCTGTAAAATCTATATTGTGCTTAACGGCCCAGTATGAAAACTTTTTCTATTTACTGTAATACAATTTTCTGGTAGAAAGTTTGTGGGAAGAGATCAAGATATGTTTAACTGCAGAGGAAAACTCGAAACACCTGGCTATATGTGGAATTGGAGCAGCCATACTGTCAACTTGAGGGTTTGGATGGACGGATGGATGGAACATTCCAGATGAGTGGGTCAGAAGGGCTTGAACTGGGTCCAGAATCCATGGTTTCTCCAGAATATGGGCCCAGAAGAAGGGGAACCAAATTTGTCGAGGCCAGTAAGGTGCAATGAGTATCATAGTGCTGTTCAGCGTGCTGGCTTACTGGAGTACTTTGGGTATTAAAGGGAAGGGTGTAAAGGCATAAAGAAATCCTGGGGCCAATCATGTACCAGTGCATCCCTTGGTGACTTCCCGGGGGGGGGGGGGGGGGGCAAAGTAGCTGCTGCATTTGGCGTTCATGGAAGTGGCGATAAGGTCACAGCAAGGCTGGCCCCATTTCTGGAAGATGTCTTCCGCAACTTCTTGTTTCAGGGAACACTCGTGAGGCAACAGAATTGCTCTGCTGAGTTTGTCTGCTATACGCTGGATTTGCCCGGGATGTGCGTTGCTATCAGAAAACGTTGAGAAGCGACAGCCCATTGCCATACTCGTTGTGGCTCTCGGCATATGAAATATGATTTGGTTCCTCCCTGTTTATGTACCACACTACTGACATGTCTGTTTCAACTGCAATAGTTGCTATCAGAAGAGAGTCCTGAAATGCCTGCAATGCATAGAATACCACTCACATCTCTAGGACATTGATATGCAAGTGGTTTTCGTGCTCTCACCATAAGCCTTGAACAGTCATTCAAAGATCATGCCACCCCACCCAATCTGGAAAGCGCCCATGGTCAGTACAGCAGTCGGTTGTGGGAATACAACCGGGTGACCCAAGGACAACTGGGTTCATTTGAAGCCACCAGAGAAGATCCTTCTTGTATGAATCGGTAATAATTATCTGATGTGACAGAGGTAGATCTTGCATGGACCATTGGGCAAAGAGTAACCACAGGAGGACCCTCATGTGCAGACGTGATAGAGGAAATAGAAGAATTGCCACTGACATGGTACCCAGAATCTGTAACACAGACCTCACCTGAATCTTTCTTCTTGACATCAAGGTCCTGATTTGACTGTGTAGCGACTGAATTCTCTCGGGGGTAAGTTTTGCCACCATTTCTTTTGAATCCAACTCTGCGCCTAAGAAAGTAATATGTTGTGAAGGCAACAAGGCAGATTTTTTAAAATTTTATTGTAATGCCTAGCTTACAGCAAAGAAGTATTGTTTCGTTCCTCACTTGTAGTAGATGCTTGGTGGTGGCGGTCAGGAGCCAGTCATCAAGATATGGAAACACACGGAATCCTAGGATGTGTCAAGTGAGCCGCAACCACTGCCAAACATTTGGTGAACACTCTGGGGGCTGTACTGAGACCAAAGGACAGGGCTAGAAATTAATAACGACTGGCTCCCAGCCGAAAGCATAAGTGTCTCCTGGATCGCCTGTCCATCTTTATATGGTAGTATGCATCCTGGAGATCTATCAAGCACATCCAATAGTCTTTCCCGAGAAAAGGGAATATAGACTGCAATGCCACCATCCGGAACTTTGATTTTTTTATTTTTTTTTTTACAGCCCCGTTCAATTTGCTGAGATCCAAAATGGGCCTCCAGTCCCCTGTCTTTTTTTGGAACTAAAAAGAAAGTACAGTTGTGTACACTTACCATAAATGTAGATGTTCGAGTGTATTCACTGTTGCAGTCATTACATTTGGGTAATCTGCTGGCAGGTTGCCCCCAGTCGGCCTGATTAACAAAGTCTTGGGTCCTGTGTCAGTTGCTGTCCCTTCTTCCATGACGTCAGGTCGTCAGGGGTATAAAACATGCAGCCGATGCCATTACATCAGTTATTCTTGCCCCAGATGTCAGGTGCCCCCCAAATGGGGGAGCAAATAAAATTTAAAATACAAAAATCTACCTCCAACCAAAAGCAAATACACCAATAAGGCTTTTAAGCATAGTAAGAGAAAGTAGAGATATAGGAAGAGAAAAACGGGACTGGAGGGAGGGTAACCAGGACTGCAACAGTGAATACACTTGAACATCTACATTCATGTTAAGTGTACACAACTGTACTACGTTCTTCATGTTTCACTATTGCAGTCATTACATTTGGGTAGATTCCCAAAGCTATGGTTGGGAGGATAGATTTATACAGCATTAGGACCAGCTATAAGGCCCTGCAAGACAGCAGTGGCAAAGCCAGCTCTGGATTTAGAGAACATTGGTAAATGATGATGCTTGGCAAAAGTATGTACTGAACTCCAGGTAGCAGCTTCTAGGATATCCCTGGTAGGAACACCTCTGAGAAAGGCTGCAGAAATAGATGCAGCCCTTGTGGAATGAGATCTGATCCCCTGGGGGATAGGTTTTCCATGGTGCATATAGCAGAAATGAATGCAATGGCTTATCCATTTAGAAATGGTTTGTTTTGAAATAGCCTTCCCCTCTGCCCCAGCAGCAAATGCCACTAGCAATTGTTCAGATTTTCTTCGAAATTTAGTTCTGCCCAAGTAGAATCTAAGTTGTCTGTGCACGTCCAAGGAATGCAGCATCCATTTCCCTTTGTTCTGTGGATTGGGATAGAAGGTTGGCAAATGAATGGACTGGTTAAGAGCCAGACTGGAAACCACCTTAGGCATGAAGGATGGGATTGGTCCTCAGAGATACCCTGTCTGCATGAAAGATGATAAAAGGCTCCACTGCCATAAGGGCCTGTAATTCAGATATCCTTCTAGCTGAAGTGATTGCTAAGAGGAAGGCTGTTTTCCAAGAAAGAAATTTTATGTCTGCAGTAGCAGCTGGCTCGAAAGGAGGTAAAGTGAGCTTTTCCAAAACAAAATTAAGGTCCCAGGCAGGGGTAGGAGCTCTCCTGGGTGGTCTCAAGTTCTTTGCCCCTCTGAGATACTGTTTGAGCAGGGGATGAGAAAAGAGGGGTGGTTCTGTGTTATAGTGAGCTGAAATACCTGAAGCGTGGATTTTAATAGAGGAAAAAGACAGGCCCTTGTAAAGCATCTCAGTTAAGTATTGCAAAATCTGAGTTAAATCGGGCGCTGCTGTGCTCATCCCTAAAGATTGGTTCCAGGCACAGAATCTTCTCCATTTGTCAACATAAGATTTTCTAGTACTAGGTCTTCTCGCCTCCAAGATGACATCCATCACAGGTTTGCTGAGGGATGCTAAGGATGAATTTAAGTGATTAGCCAAACTGCAAGGTTCAATGTTGGGAGCTGAGGGTGCAGAACCTGGTTCTCCTGCTGAGACAGTAAGGAAGGTGTCTGAGGCAGGTGCCATGGAGATATTTGTGACACACTGCGCAGGAGTGGGTACCAGTGTTGGCATGGCTAGTCTGGAGCAATCAAAATAATTTTTGGTTTGTCCTATTTGACTTTTAGCAGAACTTTGGAGTGCAGAGGCAGAGGGGGAAAGGCGTAGACCGATAGGTTTTTCCAGCTGAAGGACAGAGCATCTATTTTCCATACTTTTTTGTGAGGAGTCCTTGTGCAAAATATGTACAACTGGTAGTTCTGGAGGGAAGCAAATAGATCTATGTTTGGGCTCCCCCATTTTCTTCTTGTCAACATGTTGAAAATCAGTGGTTCCAGTTTCCACTCGTGTGGGTCCATGAGATTTCTGCTTAGTCCGTCTGCCTGTGTATTCAGTTTTCCTGGCAGGAATTGAGCTTGTAGTTGCACTTGGTAGCTCAAGGCTGTGTTCCACAAAGCCATGGCTAGTCTGCAGATGGGGTAGGAATGTGTACCCCCTGCTTGTTTATGTACCACATAACCGTGGTGTTGTCTGTCTTTATCATTAGTTGTCCTGGATGAATGTAGTCCTTGAAGGCTGTCAGAGCATTCTGTACAGCTAACATTTCTTTTTGATTGATATGTAGGTGCATTTGATTTGGGTTCCATTTGCCCTGAATGCACTTCCCTGCCAGGTGAGCCCCCCCCCCATGCATAGTCTGATGCATCTGTAGTTAGGGTTGGGCGGCAGGGGGTAGTGTGAATGGCAGTCCTTTGTTTTGGTGGCAGGTCTCTGCCCACCATTGGAACTCTGGGCGTAGACAAGGTATGATAGGAATCATTGTTTCCAGGCTGTGACAATGTTGACTCCATAGACTTTTTAAGTACCACTGATGTTTCCTCATATGCAGTCTTGCATATGGAATTAGAAGAATGCAGGAGGCCATGAACCCCGAGGCTTGCAGTATTTGTCTTGCAGATAGCATGGTTTTTGTGGCCACTTGTTTGAAGTAAGTTACCAAATGAATCTGCTTTTCTGACGTGAGGAAAGCCATCTGGGCAGTTGTATTCAAGCTTTCACCCAGAAATGTAATCTGTTGAGAAGGTACCAGTTGTGATTTCTTTTCGTTTATGGCGTACCCTAGACAAGTTAGAACCCTTTTTACAAATGCCAGATGATTTATAAGAATGGCCTGGTTTTCTGCCTGAATTAGACAATTGTCCAGGTATGGATATATTTGAATATTTAGAAATATGAACTGCACGTAGACTTACAAAGCAGAAACTTTAATAAAACAACAAAAGAACAGAGGTAAGCGCTTTCACGACTCACAGGTCGCTTCTTCATACAATTGTACTTGCTAAAGACATTAATTTAAATAGTAGCTTACCCATCACAGCTTAATATCATTAACCAATTAACTGAGCTAATAATTTAATAGAATACTAAAAAAAAGAGAGAGAAAAATCTCAGAAACATTCATAAAAGACATATTAAAAACAAATGGTATATTAAAAGCAAAAATTAATTATAAAGTAGTGTACAACTACTTATGTTTAAGAGGGCGTGCTTTCAAAAGGGGTTTTAAAGAAAACATATTGTTCAACCCAGGATGTTTCTCTGCATTTAATAAGAGGATCCACCTTTGCTCAGCAGCCTCTGTTTGGTTATCTATCTTACCCCCTCTATTGGAACTAATGAGAACTTGTAGAATTAAAAACTTAAAACTATGTGTCGAGTCAGTATTCATAACCTGTACTGTCAATGCATTAGTTTCCTTTTTGTTTCTAATGTCTCTGTTATGTTCTAAAACTCTGTCTTTGAAGGTACTATTTGTTTTTCCAACATACTAAGCATGACATTTTTGGCAGAAGGCAAAATAAACAACATTCTCAGTTCTGCAATCTGCATAGTGATGTAAAGAGATTTTAAAATGACATGAAGGATGTATATACAGTGCTTGACTATAAATGAACTTACAAGCAGAGCAATTTCTGCATGGAAAAGTACCTATCCTCGTGGACTTAAGTGCATGTGGATGCGATGACTTACAGCACAAATGTTTTAATGATTTATTATTTTTAAAAGAGAATGAAGGTGTCTCACCAAACTTTTCCATAAAACCTGGAATGTCACGTCAAATATTCCAATTTTTCTTGATAATATTGCAATAGTTATCAATATCATTAGAATATTGCAAAACAACTCAAAATTTTTTTGAAGTGTTACCAGATGATGTAGATGGAAGGAATTTATCACTAGAAAAATTAAAAAATGGTTTGCACCTAGTGGATCTCTGTGTCCATGCTTCCTTAATAAACAGGTCCACTTCCGATTCAGAATAGCCTCTTTCTAAAAATATTGACTTTAGTTCTGTAAGGGCATTGCTAGCTTCCATATCATTACTATGCAACCTTAAAGTTCTATAAATCTGATCTTTAACCAAATTTTTAGTAACATGTTTGGGATGCATGCTCCATTTATGTAGAAGAGTATTTTTTCTAGTTGGCTTTTTGTAAATACTACTATTAACCTTCTGTAAAGTCAGGTTTATCAAGAGAGACCTCTAAGAATTCTATATGATTATATGAATGTTGATATGTGAACTTGAGGAAACTGGTAGTATCATGTAAAAAAGCAACAAAACGGTCTAATTCAATAGTGCTACCTTTCCATAACATAAAATTAGGATTTTTAGCAGTAGAAGCCTTAATGCACTTGGGCTCCTGAGAAATGGTTTCTGGATCCGCAACAGGATTTTTGAAAGGGAACATGTGGGGCTCAGGAACCCTATAGTATCTGTCAGGTTTACTAGGAGTCGGAGGCAGGGAATCAGGGGCCATACTGGATTCCGAAAAAGTACAGTTTTGTACCTACCATAAATGTAGATGTCCGAACTGGATAGCATCTGCAGTCATAACAAGTGGGTTGTCCTGTCGTCAGGCAGCCCTGCAGTCGGCCGGATTCCAAAGTCCGGGTCCGGCTTCGGCTGATGTCGCACTCCACCCGACGTCATCTCTGTTGGTCTTCGGGTATAAAAGCATCAGCCGACGCCATTTTCCTCAGTGTTTCTTGCCCCAGATGCCAGTAGCCCTCTTGCAGGGTAAAATTTGGATAGATGCCAATGTTTCCAAATAGATAGAGGTAAACACAACAATAAGCATATATGTACATATATACAAACAAATACACCATAAAAGACTCCCCAACAGCTAGCTATTAGGAGGGTAAACACCTAGGAGTACCACAGAGGGAAGGAGGGAGGGTAATCCTGACTGCAGATGCTATCCAGTTCGGACATCTACATTTATGGTAGGTACAAAACTGTACTATGTCCTTCATGGATGCATCTGCAGTCATAACAAGTGGGTAGAATACCATAGCCAACTAGGGAGGAGGATAAAGGTAGATTATGGTGTGTTTAAGATCCCTTGCAGTACAGCAGTGGCAAACCCTGCTCGGGATCTGGAATAAAGAGGCAAATTATAATGCTTGGCAAATGTATGCACGGAGGTCCAAGTAGCCGCCTCAATAATGTCTTTGGTTGCCACTCCTCGTAAGAAGGCTGTGGTAGTGGCTGTTGCCCTTGTAGAATGAGGTCTTATGTTCTGTGGAATTGGTTTTCCATGGAAGGAGTAACAGTATCGTATGCAAATTCCTATCCATTTGGAGATTGTCTGTTTGGAAATAGCTTTTCCTTCCCTTCCTGTTGCATAGGCTACAAAAGTTGGTCAGTCTTTCTGCTATTTTTGTTCTGTCCAAGTAGTAGCGTAGCTGTCTATGTACATCCAAGGTATGCAGTATTCTTTCCCCTCTGTTTTGTGGGTTGGGAAAGAAGGTAGGTAGGTGGATTGCCTGGTTTAAAGATACTCTGGATACCACCTTAGGCATAAATGTAGGATTAGTCCTCAAGGACACTCTATCTTGGTGGAAGATTAGGAAGGGTTGCACTGCCATTAAGGCCTGTAGTTCTGAAACCCTCCTTGCTGAAGTAATTGCCAGTAGGAAAGCAGTTTTCCATGACAGGTGTTGTAGGTCTGCTGTTGCTGCTGGTTCAAAGGGTGCTAGTGTCAACTTTTCTAGCACAAAGTTTAAGTCCCAAGCTGGTAATGGTGGTTTCCTTGGTGGTTTTACATTCTTGATTCCTCTGAGGAACTGCCTGAGCAAAGGGTGCGAAAAAACAGGAGGATCAAAGCTGTATTCTGCTGAAATAGCTGATGCATGTATCTTGATGGAGGAGTAGGACAGGCCTGAATGAAGAAGTTCGCCATGTACTCCAGAATGTGAGGAAAATCTATGCTTGACACATCTTTTCCACTTCGGTACTCCAAATGACAAACCTTTTCCATTTTCCAGCATAGTTCTTTCTTGTTGAAGGTCTGCGTGCTTCAAGAATAATGTCTTTAACTCTTTGGGAAAGTTCTGGATTAGCTGCTGCTATGTGATGTTCCATGCAGTCAGTTGCAGCGTTTTAGGTTTGGATGTATGATGCTGTAGTTGTTCTGAGTTAACATCAAAGGCATCAGGGTATTGGCCACATGTTGTTCGAGACATGCTCTTCAGTAGTGGGTACCAGTGTTGTCTTGGCCAGTTTGGGGCTATCAGGATTATCCTTGGACGTTCTTCCTTGATTTTTAGTAGTACCTTGTGTATCAAAGGAAGAGGTGGGAATGCATATGCTGTTAGGCCTTTCCAGTTGAAGGAGAGTGAGTCCACTTTCCATGCTAGTGGGTGGAATGTCCTTGTGCAGAATTTTTGAGCTGGTGATTGAGAGGTGATGCGAATAGGTCTATCTGTGGCATTCCCCATTTCTTTGAGATGGTCTTGAAGATGTCCGGGTGCAGCTTCCATTCGTGGGCATCGAGTGGTTCTGCTTAGTATGTCTGCTAGAGTATTGTCTTTCCCGGTACAAATATTGCCTGTAACTGAATGTTGTAGCTGAGTGCCAGGGTCCACAGCTCCAAGGTCATTCTGCATAGGGGTATGAATGAGTGCCTCCCTGTTTGTTGATGTACCACATGACTGTGGTGTTGTCTGTCCTTATCATCAACTGGCCCTCTTTGAGGAATGGTTTGAACTTTTGGATTGCCAGTTTTACTGCCAGCATTTCTTTTAGATTGATGTGCAGGTGAAGTTGATCCTGTGTCCACAATCCTTGCACGCATTTGTCCAGCATGTGGGCCCCCCATCCTAGGTCTGAAGCGTCTGTTGTGATGGTCTGGCTTGGTTGACATCTGCGGAAGGGCAGGCCTGGGTTTGACTGGCATGCCTGAGCCCACCATAGGAACTCCTGTTTTAAGCATGGAATTAGTGGGATTTCTGTTTCTAGACTGTGTCTGTGTTGGGACCATAAATTCTTTAGGTACCACTGTAGTTTCCTCATATGTAGTCTGGCAAATGGGACCAAGATTATGCATGATGCCATGAAGCCCAAGGCCTGTAGAAATTTTCTTGCTGTTAACTTGTTCAGTTTTGTTAGTGCCAAGAAGTAAAGAGGAAGTTCTTTTGTTTTCTGTAGTCAGGAATGCCATTTGTTGTACTGTGTCCAATTCAGCCCAAGAATGTCCTTGTTTGGGATGGTATCAGCCTTGACTTTTGTAAATTGACTGTGTATCCCAGTCCTTGTAGCAAGTAAATGACCCTTTGTAAATCTGTTGTCAGCTTGCTTTTGTTGTCCCCTTGTAGCAGGCAGTCGTCCAGGTATGGGTAAATTTGAATTCCTGTAGTCTGCAATGGGCGATTACTGATGCCAGGCATTTTGTGAATACTCTGGGCAGTAGATAAGCCAAAGGGCAATGCTGAGAATTGATAGTGCTCTGATCCTGCAAGAAATCTGAGGTATCTTCTGCAGATTGGTCGAATGGGGACGTGCAGGTATGCCTCCTTGAGATCTAGAGTTACCAGCCAAGACTCCTTGCCCAGCATGGGAAGAAGTTGCTGTAGGGTCAGCATTTTGAATTTTGGGACAATGATGTATGTATTTAAGGTGGACAGGTCGAGAATTGGTCTCCAACTTTTTCCTTTCTTGGAACTAGGAATAGTCTGGAGTAGAACCCCTTTCCTTGTTCTGCTGTTGGCACTCTTTCCACAGCTCTCATGTTTGCTAACTCCATTATCTGGCGTAGAGCCTCTGTTTTTTGATTTGGAGGTAGATTTGGCATTCCTCTTTTGACTGGTAAAGTGTGGAAGTGAAACCGGTAACCTTGATCTATGGTTTGTAAAATCCACTTGTCTTTTGTTATGTAGTGCCAGTTCTTTGAAAATAAGGTTAACTTTCCGCCTAGAGGAGGTGCTATTTGTTCCCTGGTAGGTGGATTTAGGATTAAGTCACTGTGGTTGTGCTGATGTAGTGGCAGTGGCTGTGTCTGTGCCTCTGTTGTTACCTTGCCACTGTCGTCCTCTGTAGGCACCTCCTCTGGATTGGTTTCTGCCTCTGGAGCGTCTATTCCTGCCCCTTTGAAATTTTGTGGAGTCAGGAAAGGACCAATTTTTGGCAGGCCAGTTCCTGCTAAACCTTGGGGGTTGAACCTGCAAGAAATCTTTAACAGTTTGAACAGATTTTGCCTTTTCTTCCATTTTCTTCATAACCTGCTGGGCAGGTGTACCAAACAAACTTGTCTTGTCCATAGGAGCATCTAGCAACTTAGCTTTAACATGATCCGGTAAAGCTTGTTCCTTTAGCCATGCATGCCTTCTTATCACTGTGCCTGTCATGGCTGATCTAAATGAAGCCTCCAGTGCATCATAGCCACATTTTAAGGAATGGTTGCTAACCTGTTGTATGTTATTTACCATCTCTAATACATATTTCTTATCAAGAGATTCATCAGTAGTTAGTTTTTAGTTAACTGATCAAGCATAAACTCTTGGTATTGTATCATGTGAAACTGACAGTTTAAAGCTCTAGCTGAGAGAGTAGCTGAAGTGTAGACCTTTTACCCCATCTGTCTAGTGACCTTGCTTCCCTTTCAGAAGGAATAGGGTTTTAGCTGTGGTCGGCTACTGCCTTGGGACCCTGGGATATAGTTTCTGGGTCTGCAAGTGGGGCCTTGTAAAGGTGGTGATGAGTATCTGGCACCCTGTAAAATCTGTCTGGTTTGGCAGGGGCTGGGGTAAAGAATCTGGAGCGGAGCAAACATCATTGAAAGCATCATCCACCACAGAGAGAACAGGAGGTATAGCTAAGGGCCTGTGCTGTGGGAGGTGCAGAAAGGTCCTAAGTCTTTTCTGGAGTCTGAAAAATCCTGTTGCTGCCATTGGAACTGTTCTCGCATGGCATGCAAGGTTTCCCCAAAGGAGAATTCTTCTGGTGGGGAAGCAGCTGGAATGGATTCTTCAGCATCAGAATCTTCAAAATTGGAGAAGGGAGCCTCAGGCTGGTCAGTTATGTCTGATTCATCAGCAGAATCATCAGAAGACACTGGCTCAGGGGCTCTGCCCTAGGTCTCTTCTCTGGGGGCTGAGAGGCCCTGTCTGGGTGAGATTGAGATCCTCTAATTAAAGAAATTAAATCTTCTGCCAAGGAAAGCATTTGAGAACTAGAAGAGGGCCTGGATGAGGGGGGTTTAACAGGCACTGATTTAGTAGTCTTGGCTGCTTTAGCCCTGGCGAAGGCCTTAATGGACATGGCTGCTGGAGGCCTAGCAGCACCACGTGCTGGGATAGAGACATCCAAGGGGATGGTGTCTGATAAGTCAACCACCGTAGTGGGTAAAATTTCTGAGGTCGATACAAGAATTGTAGCAGGGGCCTCAGTTGTAAGAATAGGTTCAGCTGTACTTTGAGCAGTTTTCTCGGTTTCGGCCGAAACCGAGACACTCGCGTTTGCTTTGCCGTGGTTTCGGCGGAAACCGCGGACCGCGAGTGTCGGTCTTTATCTTTGCGTTTTTTGGAAGATTGGGTAGTCGGAGGATCCGACGGCATAATGTACGCAAAATCAGTACCGAAAAACTGTTCTGCAAACTCCGACCGGCGCCTAAGCGTTCGTCGGTTGAAAGAGGCACAGGCGAACAGGCTGCTACGTCGTGGGCTGGGCCTAAACAAGGCAGACAGTAAGAGTGGAAATCTTTATGAGGTATTTGTTTCCCACAGGTTAAACAATTGTTAACTTTTTCTGACATCGGCTGAGGCAAGAAAGAGTCCCCAACGGGTACTTAGCTTTAGAAGTCTTGAGTAGTATTCGGTAGAAGTAATCTCTGGATCCGACCGACCGGCACTTGCGAACAGCTTCTGCTTGAGGCGCCACGGCAAGAAAGACTGAGGAAAATGGCGTCGGCTGATGCTTTTATACCCGAAGACCAACAGAGATGACGTCGGGTGGAGTGCGACATCAGCCGAAGCCGGACCCGGACTTTGGAATCCGGCCGACTGCAGGGCTGCCTGACGACAGGACAACCCACTTGTTATGACTGCAGATGCATCCATGAAGGACATCACATCTTCATCAATGTCTAGTACAGGAGGTATAGCCAAAGGCCTATGCTGAGGTAGAAGGAGGAAATCCCTAAGCCTCTTTTTAGATTCTGAAAATTCCTGACTTTCCCCAGGGGAAATGCTCCCTTAAGGTATGTAAAGTTTCCCCAAAAGAAAAGTCCTTGGGGGGGGGGCAAAGCAGAGGGAATGGAATCCTCTGCATCAGAATCCTCATAAGTAGGTATGGACAAATCCAGGTCACTGGAAGAATTAGAAAAAACAGAGTCCTAATCAGAAGATTCATAGTCAAGCTCAGTCCTAGGCCTCTTAGAAGGGGGGGGGGGGGTTGACTACCCCTGATTAGAGTAATAAGATTTTCAGCCATTTTGATCATTTG
Organism: Protopterus annectens; assembly: GCF_019279795.1. Classification (NCBI taxonomy): domain Eukaryota; kingdom Metazoa; phylum Chordata; order Ceratodontiformes; family Protopteridae; genus Protopterus; species Protopterus annectens. The sequence continues at coordinate 880,670,023 of NC_056727.1, forward strand.
TTTTTTAAGCACAGGGGCCTGAACATGTGGCCTGGGCATCGTTTTTTTAGACATAGATCGAGATTTAAGCCTTAGAATAGAAGGTGGAGTTGGTTTAATATGCAAGTCTGCAGGCCTGAATACACCCTCAGAAGCCGGTGCCTGCACAGCGGCTCCGGACCCATCCAAGGTAGACACATTCGCGGGTTCCATAGGTGAAGCATCTCGCGGCATACCGGACTCCTAATAGGTCTCAGTAGAGGCCTGCGAGTCAGAAGCAGCGGGTATCACAGGATGCGAAAGCGCATCACTGAGTACCGGCGAACTGGCTTAGGAGAAGCGTCATCAGCAGTTTTGGACCTCGAAGACCTGTCTCTGTCTTTTTCTTTGCGTTTTTTCGGAATTCCGGTAGTCGGATAGCTGGATAATTAAACAGAGAACTAAAATAATTAGAGGCAAAAATGTACCGACGATGGATAGTGCGCTGATTAAATAAAGCACAAAACCGACAGCAAGGTACGTCATGGTCAGGGCCTAGGCAAGGAATACAGTACAAATTAAAATCTTTGTGAGGTATTTGCTTTCCACAAGTAATGCAATTATCAACTTTTACTGACATCGGTAAGGAGCAAGAAAAGTTTCCCCAACGGGGTACTTAGCTTTAAGTTGAAGACTTCGGTTCTGGAACTCGAAAATGAAAATTTCAGGAGTCTACCGAACAGCACTTGCGAACTGCTTCTGCTTTGGGCATCGCACGGCAAGAAAGACTGATGTAACGGCGTCGGCTGCATGTTTTATACCCCTGACGATCTGACATCATGGAAGAAGGGACAGCAACTGACGAAGGACCCAAGACTTTGTTAATCAGGCGACTGAGGGCAACCTCCCAGCAGATTACCCAAATGTAATGACTGCAACAGTGAAACACGAAGAACATCCTTGAGTAAGTTCCAGATCCAATTTGGTCTGTGGGGACCTCTTGGATGACTTTTTTCCTAGCAACTTGTGTACCTCTGATGTTGCATCGTCCCTCTGACCGGGTGGAATGTTTGAAATGGACTGATTTACGGGGAGGGGGGGTGGAAAAGGGAATGTAATGACCTCTGGGATATGATTGTACCCATTTGTCTTGAGTGATTTCCAGCCAGGCATTTGGGAACAGTGAAAAGGGTCTGTCGACTGCCTCCAGAGAAGAGCAGGTGGGCATCCTTTCAGGAACGCTGGAAGGGCCTGCCAGCGAACGTATCTGTCACCCTGATTCTGCGGACTCTCTCTGCTGCGAGGTTGGCGTCTTCCATTGTTACTTCCCCCTCTGCCCCTAGGGGAAGTTTCACCACTTCTGCCGGAAAAACCTTTTTGGAATTTGTGGAATCACATTTTTTCAACTTCTGGCCTTTGGGATAAGGTCTAGAGGGGGTGGAAAAATGGACTCCCATGGCAGACAAAGTTTTCCCTTCCTGTTCATACCTGGTCAAAGTTTCTTTCACCTTTGGTCCGAAAAGGGACAAACCATCAAAGAGGGTGTTGGTGAAGGAAGACTTGAAGGGTTCGGCAAAATTGCATAAACGCATCCAGGAAGGTCTCCTCAAGGAAATTCCTGTAGCTGCTGCCCTGCTCGCTCCATCAGCTGCATATGAAATCAGTCGCATAGAGGAATTAACCAATGAGTTGAGGGTGGAGAGCGGAGAGGAAAAGTACAGTTTTGTACGTACCATAAATGTAGATGTTCAAGTGTACACCCTGCTGCAGTCATCACACTTTGGTTATCCTGTCGTCAGGTGGTCCCGCAGTCGGCTGGAATTCCAAACTCTTGGTCTGGCGTCGGTTGCTGTCGCTTCTTCCCCGACATCAGTGCGCCAGGGGTATATATAATGCAACCAACGCCATTTTCTTCAGTTTTTCTTGCTCCAGATGTCAGGTGCCCCCAAAAATGTTGTCAGTAATTAGTAATAAATTGAGTAAACTTACACAAACACAAAATCCCTTCAGCTATAAGCAAATACATCAGGAAGGTATTGAAGAGATTTAGCCAGTAGGTCAGAGGGGATGGAGGGAGGGTAACCTGGACTGCAGCAGGGTGTACACTCAAACATCTACATTTATGGTAGGTACAAAACTGTACTATGTTTGTGTTACCCTGCTGCAGTCATCACAATTGGGTTGAATCCCAAAGCTAAGGATGGGTGGAGGTATCATAGAGGGTTAGAGAAGGCTAGAAGGCCCTGCAGAACTGCAGTGGCGAAGCCCGCCCTGGTCTTAGAGTAAAGTGGTAAGTGATAGTGTTTGGTAAAGGTGTGTACTGAACTCCAAGTTGCAGCTTCCAAAATCTCCTTGGTTGGAACCCCCCTGAGAAAGGCTGTAGAAGTAGCTGTTGCCCTGGTAGAGTGGGGTCTAATGGTAGCAGGAACTGGTTTTCCATGATGGGTGTAGCAAAAACGTATGCAATGACCTATCCATTTGGAAATGGTTTGCTTTGATATAGCCTTCCCTTGAGAAGCTGTAGCATAGGATACAAAGAGCTGGTCAGATTTTCTGAAAGCCTTAGTTTTGTTCAAGTAGTAACAAAGTTGCCTGTGAATGTCCAAGGAATGCAGGAGTACCTCACCCTTGTTCTGTGGATTTGGGAAGAAGGTGGGTAAGTGGATGGTTTGATTTAAAGCCACACTGGAAACCACCTTAGGCATAAAGGAAGGATTAGTTCGTAGAGAAACTCTGTCTTGATGAAAAATGAGGAAAGGTTCCACTGCTATTAGTGCCTGTAGCTCTGAGATTCTTCTAGCTGAAGTTATTGCTAGCAGCAGGGCAGTCTTCCATGATAGGAACTGAAGATCTGCAGAGAAAGCAGGTTCAAAGGGAGGAAGCGCTAGTTTTTCCAGAACAAAATTGAGGTCCCATGTTGGTGTAGGTGCTCTCCTGGGTGGTCTAATGTTTTTTGCCCCTCTGAGGAACTGCCTTAGAAGTGGATGCGAAAATAAGGGTGGATCTGTGTTGTAGTGGGCCGAAATAGCTGAAGCATGGATTTTAATGGAGGAGAAAGAAAGTCCTTTGTGCAACATCTCAGTTAAATACTGTAGAATGTGAGGCATGTGAGGCTGGATTGTGTCTTGGCCTTTAGATTGGTTCCAGGCACAAAACCTTTTCCATTTGTCCGAATAAGCCTTCCTGGTGCTTGGCCTCCTAGCTTTCAGAATAACATCCATAACTGCTTGGAAAAGAGGAGCTGGCTGGATGCTTAGTTGATTTGCCATGCAGCCAGATTTAAGGTTTTGAGCTGGCTGTGAAGAATCTGATTGTTTTGTTGTGTGAGTAAATGGGAAATTTGTGGTAATATCCATGGTGGGCCGTGGGCCATATTCCTCAATAGCGGGTACTAGTGCTGGCGTGGCCAGTCTAGGGCTATGAGAGTCAGTCATGGTCTCTCCTTTTTGACTTTCAGAAGTACCTTTGTGAGGAGAGGCAATGGAAGGAAGGCATATACTGTCAGGTTTTTCCAACTGAAAGAGAGTGCGTCCACTTTCCAGGCTTGATGGTGAAGTGCCCTTGTACAAAATTCTGTTAATTGATAGTTTTGAAGTCTGGCAAACAGGTCTATGTCTGGAAGGCCCCATTTTTGAGTTATCATTGTAAATACTTGTGGATCTAGTTTCCACTCGTGGGGATCCATGATGTTTCTGCTGAGGTCATCTGCCAATGTATTCTTCTGTCCTGGCAGGAATTGAGCTTGTAACTGAACTTGGTAAGCCAGAGCTGTGTTCCATAAGGTCATTGCTTGTCTGCACATAGGGTAGGAGTGAGTACCCCCTTGTTTGTTTATGTACCACATTACTGTGGTGTTGTCCGCCTTTATTGTCAGTTGTCCTGGATGTAAGAGATCCTTGAAGGCTGTCAGAGCTTTCTGTACAGCTAGCATCTCTTTTTGATTGATGTGCAGATTCCTTTTATCTGCAGTCCATACGCATTGAACGCACTGTCCTGCCATGTGAGCCCCCCAGGCGTAATCTGATGCATCTGTTGTGATAGTTTGCCTGGCTGGGGGCAAGGTGAAAGGCTGACCCTTGTTGAAGTGACATGCCTGTGACCACCATAGAAACTCCTGTTGTAGGCAGGGAATGAGAGATATCATTGTGTCCAAGCTGTGGCTGTGTTGAGACCATACACTTTTTCGGTACCACTGTAATTTCCTCATATGCAGCTTTGCAAATGGTATTAGAAGTATGCAAGATGCCATGAAGCCCAAGGCCTGCAGAATTTTTCTTGCAGTTAAATTGGGCCTTTGTTGCCATTGTTCTGAAATATTGAGTCAGTTGTAGTTGTTTGTCTGGCGTCAGATAAGCCTTCTGGGCCGTTGTATTCAAGCTGGCACCCAGGAATGTCATATTTTGTGAGGGTACTAGTTTTGACTTCTTTTCGTTTACTGTGTACCCCAGGCAGTTTAGTAGAGGTTTCACAAAAGCCAGATGATGTAATAGAATGTCCTTGCTTTCTGCTTGGATGAGGCAGTCGTCCAGGTATGGGTATATTTGAATTCCTCTTTGTCTGCAGTATGCAAATACTGGTGCCAGGCATTTTGTGAAGACTCTGGGAACAGTAGATAAGCCAAAGGGCATTGCAGAGAATTGGTAATGGGTTGAACCTGCAATGAAACGGAGGTATCTTCTGCAACTTTGTCTGATAGGGACATGCAGGTATGCCTCCTTGAGGTCCAACGTTACTAGCCATGCTTCCTTGCCCAACATGGGAAGAAGCTGCTGTAGTGTTAGCATCTTGAATTTGGGTACTTGCAAGTAAGTGTTTAGAATTGAAAGGTCCAGAATTGGTCTCCAGGCATTGTCCTTTCTGGCCACTAGAAAGAGTCTTCAGTAAAATCTTTGACCTTGCTCTCGAGTAGGTACCAGTTGAATGGCTCTCATGTCCATGAGAGCTGTAATTTGTTTTTGTGCCTCTGCCCATTGATTTTTGTGGCAGGTTTGGCATTCCTCTTTTCATTGGCAAGGTGTGAAAATGGAATCTGTATCCTCGTAAAATTATGTCTAAGACTCATTTGTCCTTTGTGACAATGTGCCAGTTGTCTGAAAAAAGTGTGAGTTTTCCTCCCAAGGGGGCTGCCAAGAAAGTGTTGCTTGGCCAGATGAGGTGCAAGTCATTGAGTTTGCCTTCTGGTAGATTGGGACCTGCCTTCTCCTCCATTCTGTGTTGTAGTGCCCCATTGACGAGGTTTGTACTGGGCTTGTGGTTGTCCTCTGCCCCTTGGGCGCCTGTATTTACCCCTCTGTGGTCTGTCTGTAGCTGGAAAGGACCAATTTTTTGTTGGCCAGTTTCTGCTGAAGCGAGGGGGCTGTACCTGTAGGAAATCTTTGACTGCCTGCATAGATTTTGCCTTATCCTCCATTTTCTTTAAGACGACTTCTGCTTTAACTCCAAAAAGAACATCCTGCTGTAAGGGAGCATCTAGAAGTTTTGCTTTAACATGATCAGGTAGAGTTTGTTCCTTTAACCAAGCATGCCTACGTATAACAGACCCAGTGACAGCTGCCCTGCAGGAGCCCTCCAAAGAATCAAACCCACACTGTAAGGTATGTTTGCCCACCTGTTTAGTGGCATGCAACAGATCCTGCATTTCTTTCAAATCAGATTGTTGAGGGAGAGTGGTCATTTTTTGCTTTAATTGAGCGATTAGAAATTGCTGATACTTAAGCATGTGAAATTGGCAATTTAGTGCCCTCATAGCTAGAGTGGCTGAGGTGTAAACCTTTTTCCCCCACCTGTCTAGTGCTCTGGAATCCCTCTCAGAAGGTACAGGATTTTTAGCCATAGAAGCCTTAGCCCCCTTGGGACCCTGGGAGATAGTCTGTGGGTCAGCAACAGGGCTTTTGTAAAGAAATTTGTGGGAATCAGGCACTCTATAATATCTGTCAGGCTTAGCCGGAGCAGGAGGTAGAGAATCAGGGTTAAAACTGGATTCTAAGTAAACATCATCCACAATGTCAAAAACTGGTGGGATGGCAAGTGGTCTGTGTTGGGGGAGTAAAAGGAACTCTCTGAGCCTTTTCTTCGAGGCAGAGTAATCCTGACCTTCCCAGTGAAAAGGTTCCCTCATAGTGTGTAAAGTTTCCTGAAAGGAGTAGTCTTCAGGAGGAGAGGCTGAGGGAATGGAATCCTCAGCATCAGAATCTTCATAAGGGGAGAAGGAGTAATGTTGGTCCTCAGAGGAGTCTGAAGAAATGGACACTTGTTCAGAGGATGCATAATCTTCCTCTTGTCTAGGCCTTTTGTCAGGAGGGGGCTGGGAACCCCTGATTAAAGTGATCAAATCTTCAGCCATTTTGAGCATCTGTTTCTTAGGCATGGGGCCTTGAACAGGGGACTGAAGTGCAGTCTTTTTAGATTTAACAGGAGTCTTCGTCTTAGAATACGATTTAATGGTGAGCATCGGTCTAAAAACGCCTTCAGAAACTGATGGCGTTTCTGCAGCACCGACATCTTTTTCAGTAATGTCGTCAGTAGGGCCTGAACTAAATGGCTGCGTCGGCCTGGTACATTCAGTCAAAAATTCTGAAGCGGTCTCGGGTTCCATATCTGCGGTAGTCAGGGGCTGTGGCGGAGCCTCACTGAGGACTGGAGAACCAGAGACCGGACCAGCCGAGGCCTCGGAATCTGGCTTAGGCCTGGGCTGTCTGTCCTTATCCTTGCGTTTTTTGTGCACACCGGTAGTCAGGTGCTCAGACGGCATGGTGTAGTTAAATTTCCTACCGAAGTAGTGTCGTGCGAAATCAAAGTGTCTTTTAATAGTACGCTTAATAAATCTAGCACAAAAACGACAACTAGTGACGTCGTGATCTGGGCCTAGGCAAGGTATGCAATAAGAATGAAAATCCTTATGAGGTATTTGCTTCCCACAAGAAATACAATTGTTAACTTTTTCTGACATCGGTCTGAGGCAAGAAAAGTTTCCCCAACGGGGTACTTAGCTTTATAGAAGATTTTGGTCTGAAATTCGAATTCGAAAATTTCAGTAGTCGGCCAACCGGCACTTGCGAACTGCTTCTGCTTTGGCACCGCACGGCAATAAAGACTGAAGAAAATGGCGTCAGTTGCATTATATATACCCCTGGCGCACTGACGTCAGGGAAGAAGCGACAGCAGCCGATGCCAGACCAAGACTTTGGAATTCCAGCCGACTGCGGGACCGCCTGACAACAGGATAACCCAAGTGTGATGACTGCAGCAGGGTAATATGATGAACATCGATCTGTAAACCCCAAAGCTACAGTACCCTGAAGAGCATCTCCCAGCTCTTTTAGGAGATATCTTTGAAGTCTTGTAAAATGGGTCAAGTAATTCAGCAACCACAGCGTATAGGCCGCTGAGGAAAAAGCACGCTTTCCATATCTGTCCATAGTCCATGACTCTATTTGGAGGATGGACAGATGAGGAGGTCTTTGACAACTCCTCCTTGGTGGCTGTTGCCACCATCACATCTACCAGGACACCTTTGGTCAAAAATTCCTTTTCTGTAGGCACTGTAATGAATTTATTGGGCCTCCGTGAAACCGGCTCCACTGTACCTGGAGAAGTCCAGGCCTTACGAGATATTACATTCATAAGTTGACAATAGGGGGAGACACCCATGTCTTGGAAGGGCGAGACACAAAAAGCCTCCATGTATACCGACTCATCCTCCGAAGGGTTAGTGGGCTTCCAGCCACCCCACTGTTTAAGGATCTCAAGGATGTCAGCAAAGGAGACATCCACAGAGGGGGACTGTGAGGACCCTTCCAAATCATCCAGATCGGTATCTGAGGTGACAGACTCAGGGGAGTCTATGTGCTTACTCTTGCACAATCTCTTTTGAGGGGCTTCATCAGAGGGGTATTCTGGTGAAGTTTTGGAAGAGATGATGCCACCCACAGGGGCTTCCTGGGGCTCCAGGTCTCTACGCTTGGGGTAGAAGGAGATGATGAGACCAACACTGATGCCTGGGAGGGAAGAGAACTTGGGCCAGAGAGTGGAGCTGTCTGGTGTGACAGCACTCTCTCCATCAAATCAAAAGCACCTTCGCACTGCTCCGAAAAGAGAGGGAGAGCGGGTGGCTCCGAATCTGATGTATGAGCCAAGCTCAACCTCGCAGAGGCACATAGGGGTAGTCTCGGATCAGACAACTGTCCCTGTCGACTCCCCTCCCTGGACCAGACACGTGAATGTTAACTCCTAGACTCCTCGACATCCGATGGAACCGAGGAAGTCAGAGCAGATGTCGGAACCGAACCTAATGTAGGTCTCGGTTCCGATGCCTCCACTACTATCAGACCCAAGAGCTCTGGCTCCGAAACCACAGTTCGCGTCAAAAGAAGAATAGAGGATGGAGATGGTGTCTTTGATGGCTCCGATTCCTTTGGGGTCAGAGACTATAACATTTTTGCCAGCGCTGGTCTTCGAAGCAGTCTCTTCACCAACCACTCCACGTCATCAGATAAGCTCCAGGAGGAACAGGAGGATAACAAAGGAGATCTTGCCCTTTCCAAAATGGGTGATCTCCAAGTGGGAGTAACTGACTAAAAGATCAGAGACCATCTCCTAGTCAGCAACTCTGATGGGTCCATGGTCACAGATGGAGCCAGAGGTAGATTTAGATGCGTCAGAACCATGAGCCCTTGGTTCCAAAGCAACCACTTTTTTAGGTGGCTCTGAAGCCGGAGCCTATAGAGCAGATCTTTTAGCCACTTTGTCAGATTTTGAAGAAGGAGATGATGATTTGGAGCTCTGGGATCCCTCTAAAGCTTCTGAGAAGTGAACCTTCAATAAGCCCCTGAAAATAAACTTATTTTTACGCTCTTGCAGAGCCCTGCTACTGAATCCATGAGAAATGGTACACGGATCTTGCAAATGGATGGCACCAAGACAATAAACACAGCTAGTGTTCCCATCCATAAACAACATCTTTTGACTTCAACAATCACATTTTTCGAACCCCGACTGCCTAGGTTCTTTATGCTCTTTCTTCTCTTTAGACATGCCTAAGACCAAAAAAGGCCTACCAATATCAACTATGATAACAGCTTGCCCAAAACTAGAAGACAAAATATAACAAGAAAACACTGCGAAAAACGGCTTTAAACCAACATCAGCTATGAAAATGTGTTTACAGGTTAAACCAACAACAGCTAGCCTACTAACTACAAGAAAGTACAGTTTTGTACCTACCATAAATGTACATGTTTGACTGTTCACCCTGCTGCAGTCATCACATTTGGGTTATCCTGCCGTCAGGCGGTCCCGCAGTCAGCCTGAATTCCAAAGTCTTGGTCCGGCGTCGGTTGCTGTCGCTTCTTCCCTGACGTCAGTGCGCCAGGGGTATATAAGAGGCATCCAACGCCATGTTCTTCAGTTTTTCTTGCCCCAGATGTCAGGTGCCCCCAATAGGTAGGCAAAATATATATATATATATATATATATATATATAGCTAGATAAAAATAAAACAATACCTTTAGGCACTAGCAAATACACCACAGAGGTTGTATAGGATAGAGTGGTATAGATAAGTTCAGCTAGTTCAGAGGGATTGGAGGGAGGGTAACCTGGACTGCAGCAGGGTGAACACTCAAACATCTACATTTATGGTAAGTACAAAACTGTACTATGTTCATCGTGTTACCCTGCTGCAGTCATCACACTTGGGTTGAATCCCAAAGCTAAAGATGGGAGGTGGAGTTAAACAGGGTTAGAAGAAGATAGTAGGCCCTGCAAAACTGCAGTGGCAAAACCAGCTCTAGTCTTAGAATATAGAGGTAAGTGATAGTGTTTGGTGAAGGTGTGCACTGAACTCCAAGTTGCAGCTTCCAGAATATCCTTGGTTGGCACTCCCCTGAGAAAGGCTGCTGATGTAGCTGTAGCCCTGGTGGAGTGGGACCTAATGTTAGCAGGTACCGGTTTCCCATGATGCGTGTAGCAGAAACTTACGCAATGCCCTATCCATTTAGAAACAGTCTGTTTTGAGATGGCTTTTCCTTGTGATCCTGTAGCATAGGCTACAAAGAGCTGGTCAGGTTTTCTGAAAGCCTTAGTTTTATCCAAGTAGTAATGTAATGTCCAAAGAGTGCAGGAGTCTTTCTCCTTTGTTCTGGGGATTTGGGAAAAAGGTGGGCAAATGAATGGTTTGGTTTAGGGCCATACTGGATATCACCTTTGGCATAAAGGAAGGGTTAGTTTGTAGAGAGACTCTGTCGATGAAAAATGAGGAAAGGCTCCACTGACATTAGTGCCTGTAGCTCTGAGACTCTTCTAGCTGAGGTTATTGCTAGTAGCAGGGCAGTTTTCCATGAAAGAAATTTTAAATCAGCTGAAAAAGCTGGTTCAAAGGGCGGCAGTGTAAGCTTTTCCAGAACAAAGTTGAGATCCCAAGTAGGTGTTGGTGCTCTCCTTGGCGGTCTTATGTTCTTAGCCCCTCTGAGGTACTGTCGTAGGAGTGGATGTGAAAATAAAGGAAGATCCGTGTTGTAATGAGATGAAATTGCTGAGGCGTGGATCTTAATAGATGAGAAGGAAAGTCCTTTGTGCAACATCTCAGTTAAATATTGTAGAATCTGAGGAATGTTTGGCTCAAGGGGATTTTGGCCTTTGCGCAAAATCTTTTCCAATTGTCTGAATAGGATTTCCTGGTGCTGGGCCTCCTGGCCTGCAGAATGACATGCATAACAGCTTTGGATAGAGGTGTTGGCTGGTTGTTTAGGTAATTTGCCATGCAGCCAGGTTTAAAGTCTTGAGCTGGCTGTGTAGAATCTGACTGTCTCACTGGGTGAGCAGGTGAGGAATTTGTGGTAAAATCCATAGTGGGCCGTGGGCTATGTTCCTTACAATTGGATACCAATGCTGGCGTGGCCAGTCTGGTTCTCTAATCTGACCTTTAGCAGTACCTTTGCTAGAAGAGGCAGTGGAGGAAAGGCATACACTGTTAATGTTTTCCAACTGAATGACAGGGCGTCCACTTTCTAAGCTTGTGGATGGAATGTCCTTGTGCAAAACTTTTGAAGTTGGTAGTTTTGGGGGCTTGCAAACAGATCTATGTCGGGGTGTCCCCATTTTTGAGCTATCATTGCAAATACTTGTGGATCTAGTTTCCACTCGTGTGGATCCATGATGTTTCTGCTTAGGTCGTCTGCCAATGTGTTTTTCTTTCCTGGCAGGAATTGTACTTGTAATTGAACCTGGTAAGACAGTGCAGTGTTCCACAAGGTCATTGCTTGCCTGCATACAGGGTAGGAATGTGTGCCTCCTTGCTTGTTTATGTACCACATTACTGTGGTATTGTCCATCTTTATTATTAGTTGTCCTGGGTGTAAGAGGTTCTTGAAAGCTGTTAGGGCATTCTGTACTACTAGCATTTCTTTTTGATTGATATGCAGGTGCCTCTGATCTGTAGTCCATTTGCCCTGAATGCACTGTCCTGCCATGTGTGCTCCCCAGGCATAGTCCGATGCATCTGTTGTCATAGTTTGCCTGGCTGTGGGTAAGGTGAAAGGCTGACCCTTGTTGAGGTGACATGCCTGTGCCCACCATAGAAACTCCTGTTGAAGGCAGGGAATGAGTGGTATCATTGTTTCCAAGTTGTGGCTGTGCTGAGCCCATACGCTTTTCAGGTACCATTGTAATTTCCTCATATGCAGTTTTGAAAATGGTGTTAGTAGTATGCAAGATGTCATGAATCCCAAGGCCTGCAGAATTTTTCTTGCAGGGAGTTGGGTCTTTGTTGCCATTATTTTGAAATATCGAGTCAGCTGTTGTTGCTTGTCTGGCGTGAGATGAGCCATCTGGGCCGTTGTATTCAAGCTGGCACCCAGGAATATTATGTTTTGTGAGGGCACTAGTTTTGATTTCTTTTCGTTTACTGTGTACCCTAGGCAACTTAGAAGGTGTTTGACAAATGCCAGATGCTTTAAAAGAATGTCCTTGCTTTCTGCTTGAATAAGGCAGTCGTCCAGGTATGGGTATATTTGAATTCCTCTTTGTCTGCAGTATGCAATTACTAGTGCCAGGCATTTTGTGAAGACCCTGGGCGCAGTAGATAAGCCAAAGGGCAGTGCAGAGAATTGATAATGCGTTTAACCTGCAATGAAGCAGAGGTATCTTCTGCAATTTTGTCTGATAGGGACATGCAGGTATGCCTCCTTGAGGTCCAACGTTACTAGCCAAGCATTCTTGCCCAGCATGGGAAGAAGCTGCTGTAGTGTTAGCATCTTGAATTTTGGTACTTGCAGATAGGTGTTCAGAATTGAAAGATCCAGAATGGGTCTCCATGCTTTGTCCTTTCTTGGGACTAGAAAGAATCTTGAGTAAAATCCTTGTCCTTGCTCCTGTGTAGGTACCTGTTGAATGGCCCTCATGTCCATTAGAGCTGTAATTTGTTTTTGTGCCTCTGCCCATTGATTTGGTGGCAGGTTTGGCATTCCTTTTATCCTTGGTAAGGTATGAAAGTGGAATCTGTATCCTTGAGAGACAATGTTTAGGACTCATTTGTCTTTTGTGATGATGTGCCAGTTGTCTGCAAAAAATGCTAATTTTCCTCCCAAGGGAGCTGCCAGGAGAGATTTGCTTGGTAGTTTGAGGACTGAGTCATTGTGTTTGTCTTCTGCTAGCTTGGGGCCTGTCTTCTCCTACTTTCTGGGTAGCAGTATCCCATTGGCGAGGTTTGTAAGGGCTTGTGACTGACCTCTGCCCCTTGGGAGTGTGTATTTGCCCCACTGTGATCTGTCAGAAGATGGAAAGGACCAGTTTTTTTGTTGGCCAATTTCTGCTGAAATGAGGGGGTTGTACCTGCAAAAAATCCTTGAACGTCTGTCTGCATAGACTTTGCCTTATCCTCCATTTTCTTTAAAACCTTTTCTGCTTTGACACCAAATAATACATCCTGCTGTAAAGGTGCATCCAATAATTTTGCTTTAACATGATCAGGAAGGGTTTGTTCTTTTAACCAAGCATGTCTACGTATGACAGAGCCAGTAACAGCTGCTCTACAGGAAGCTTCCAACGAATCAAATCCGCATTGTAAAGTATGTTTGCCCACCTGTTCAGCTGCATGCAACAGATCCTGCATTTCCTTGAATTAAGACTGTTCAGTATGTGTGCTCATTTTTTGTTTTAATTGAGACATTAGGAATTGCTAATATTTCAGCATGTGAAACTGACAATTTAATGCTCTCATAGCCAGAGTTGCTGAGGTGTATATTTTCTTTCCCCATCTATCTAGGGCTCTGGAATCCCTTTCAGAGGGCACAGGATTTTTAGCCATAGAAGCTTTAGCTCCCTTAGGACCCTGGGAAATTGTTTCCGGGTCAGCCACAGGGCTTTTATAAAGGAATTTGTGTGAGTCCGGTACTCTGTAGTATCTGTCTGGTTTGGCTGGAGCAGGAGGTAGAGAGTCTGGATTTAAACTGGACTCCAAGTAAACATTATCCACAATATCTAAAACTGGAGGGATAGCAAGAGGTCTGCGCTGGGGTAGTAAAAGGAATTCTCGGAGCCTTTTCTTAGAATCAGAGTAGTCCTGGCCTTCCCAGTGGAAATGTTCCTTCATGGTATGTAAAGTTTCCCCAAAGGAGTAGTCTTCAGGGGGAGATGCTGAAGGAATAGAGTCTTCAGCATCAGAGTCTTCATAAGGTGGAAAAGTGTAATCCTGTTCCTCAGAAGAATCTGAGGAAATTGAAACCTGGTCAGAGGAAGCATAATCCTCCTCTTGTCTTGGTCTTTTATCAGGAGGGGGTGGGAACCCCTGATTAGGGTAATCAAATCTTCAGCCATCTTAAGCATCTGTTTCTTAGGCATGGGGCCTTGAACTGTAGACTGATGTACAGTCTTCTTAGGATTTAAAGGAGTTTTAAGCTTAGTATAAGATTTAATGGTGAGTGTAGTTGGTCTGAAGACACCTGCTGCAACCGAAGGTGTTTCCACTGCACCAGGGTCTACTTCTGCTCTGGTGTTGGAAGATGACTGCGTCGGCCTAGTAGACTCCACTTGAGAATCCACAGCTGTCTGGGGTTCCAGTTCTGCGGTCATCAGGGGCTGCTTAGGCGCCTCACTGAAAACCGGAGAACCGGCGACAGGCCCAGCAGAGGCCTCGGAGTCTGGCTTGTTCCTAGGCTGCCTGTCCTTATCCTTGCGTTTTTTATTTATGCCGGTCGTCGGCTGCTCCGACGGCATGATATAATTAAATTTCCTACCAAAGTAATGTCGTGCGAAGTCAAAACGATGTTTGATAGTTCGTTTACTAAACCTAGCACAAAACCGACAACCTGTGACGTCGTGGCCTGGGCCTAGGCAAGGAATACAATAGGAATGGAAGTCCTTATGAGGTATTTGCTTCCCACAAGAAATGCAATTGTTAACTTTTTCTGACATCGGACTGAGGCAAGAAAAGGTTCCCCAACGGGGTACTTAGCTTTATTGAAGACTTCGGATTGAAATTCGAATCGAAAATCTCAGGTGTCGGCCGACCAGCACTTGCAAACCGCTTCTGCTTCGGGCACCATGCGGCAAGAAAGACTATAGAAAATGGTGTCGGATGCCTCTTATATACCCCTGGCACACTGACGTCAGGGAAGAAGTGACAGCAACCGACGCTGGACCAAGACTTTGGAATTCAGGCCGACTGCGGGACTGCCTGACGGCAGAATAACCCAAGTGTGATGACTGCAGCAGGGTAACACGATGAACATCAACACACACACGTAATTATGTATATTTAAATGCTAACCCCTACAAAAGAAGAAAACTATGGGGAGGAATCCTCCAACTAAAACAGATTCTCCTAAGTCAAAGGGAGATGCACAGGGATAGGGGAGCGACCCTCTAAGTTAAACGGGTCTGCAACAACAGGAAAAGCTCTGCAGAAAAAGCAAGCTTATGGAAGACAGTAGGCCTAACAAACAGATGAGGAAACTTTCACCAACTCTTTCGGCTTTCCCAGTTAGGGGTTGCCACAGCAGAACTTCGGTCCACTAATGATTGGCAGTGGATTTTAACGGTGCCGAGTTGTCAGCCTGACGCCCAACCTTCAAGGAAGGCACACCCATTCAGGCACGCACCTCCCTGCATGCCTTTTACAACACTCAACCATGGGGAGGACATGCAGACTCCACACAGAAGGTGCTCCAGCCGAGAATCTAACGGGATAACCTCTTGCTGTTTGCAACGAAACTTTCTATAACTAAATAGCCAAAAAACTGCGTGAGAGAATTCGCACACAACAGAAAGGCACTAAAAGAGATTTCCTATAAGAAGTTAAGAAAATATCGACAGGAATATAATAAATGAACTACTTAGCCAAAGAGTCAGCCAGAAGATACTTCAATCGTCTGAGCAGCAAACAAGATCTGGGTATTCTACCCTAAACATCATGGGATGGGGATTATCCTTGGGTCAGTGGAAGCTCTCGAGCTTTTGTATTAGGCCGAGTCGGAACCAATGCTCTGTTCTAAACTCAACCAGCAAAAATTACAACGAGATAGGGCAACATAACATTAACCCTTTTCTATGATTGATAAGACCCACTTATCTGAGGTAATGGTTTGACAGAGAGGAAGACTGTGAGAATCTTTGGGAGAGAGGGATGGAGGAAAAGGCAGATAGTCACAGATTATTTACCCTGTCCTGAAACAGAGGTTTCTGATCTGGAATCTGAGCAGGCCTGGAAAGAGGCTGCTGCTTTCTAGAGCTCTTTTTATTCCTAGAATGGGGAGTAGGAGGAGAATGTTTCTGATGAACTGTGTCTTAGTGGGATAATTCCTATGGAATTTTGGGACTGGGGACACAAACAAGTGCTTTAAATCCTGTAATTCTTCCCCCTTTTGCTGAAGGGTCTTGAAAACCTCTGCCACTTTGGCCCCAAATAGGGCAGAAATGTCTAGTGGAGCATCCAGAAGTTTAGCCATGATATCATCAGGTAAGGGTTGGAGTCTTAGCCAAGAGTACCTTCTAAGCACGGAGGCAGAAGCTGAAGATTTGCCCGAGGCCTCTGCAGTATCATAACTGCATCTAATCAAATGTCTTGTCACTTGAGCCCTTTCTGGGACTTTATAAAACCTGTCAGGCCTTCTAGAGGCTGGTGGTTGGGATTCAGGCTTTTTAGACACTGCACTGAAGGCGTCTAAAAAGACTGGTGGAATGGGAGAAGGTGAAGGGGTGTCCATTTGTAAGAGCTTACAGTACCTCTTCTGGACCGCAGTCATTTCAGTGGAGTCCCAATTAAAAAAAACTCTCTCATTAAGGGAGATGGTTTCTCCAAAGGTGAGGTCTTCTCCAGGGGAATCTGTCTCAGCGGAGTCCTCCTCTGAAGAGGCATACCCAAAAGGGGAAGGCATCTAAGAAACATAAGAAAGGGAGTCCTCTGAACAGGAATCTGAGGAGTCTTCAGCTTCAAGCGGATCTTCAGACTGAGGCCTAGGGCTGATAACTGGAGGGGCAGCCAGAGGGGAAGCAGCCATTGAAGGCCTTAGGGCCATGAAGGCATTAAATAAACTCTGGGAGAAAACTTGCCAATCAGGCAAGCTTTAAAAAGGTGGAGAGACATGTTTTGTCTTTTGTTTTCTTTTCAAGGAAGAAACAGGTATGGAGGGTATAGGGCCTGGGATCAGATGGTTTAATGATGGTAAAAGGGCCAGTCTGGACCTTCGCAGTGAGCCGAGGTTCCCCCAGTTGCCAGCGCCAGACATCTGCATAACCTCCATGAACATGCTTTCAGCCCTAGGTTCTGCAGCCCCTTGAACCATACCCACTATACCTGAACCGGCTGGATCCTCGCATTCCTCCAGGAATATGTCATCCACAGGGGGAATGCTGGGTGCAGGATGTGCAGCAGTAGGTTCAGGCCTGAAAATTTTGGCCGCCTTCTTAGGTGGCTTGACAGTCTAACTGGACAGCCCTTCCATCGCCACAGCCAGACATTTAAGACGCTGATTTTCCCAACTAGATATTTAGGGCATGCAGACAGCTGGGAAGAGTCTTTGGAACGGAGGCCTGAAAAATCGCAAAGGATTTATGGTTGTGGTTGGGGCCTAAGCAGAAAAGCCAGAGGTCATGTGCTTCCTTATGGGGATCTGACATCCGCACCTGCAATTACCTTTCCTGGATGACATGAACTTGAGCAAGCATGCAGTGACCAAAATAAGAAAAAAGGCCCCAGCAGGGTACTTATCATTAACTCAAAGGATCCGATGGCAGGATGAGCTGACATTACACCAGCAGCAGAGAAGTTCTGAGGAAGGTACGTGCAGACGTCACTTATATAGTGCATGCACCCTACGGCCAATGGCAGATGTCACACATACTTCAGAGTGATTAAAGCTTTTGTATATTGGCCAGACATTCGAGTTGCTGGGCAGAGGATAACCCAAAGGTTATGAATAATGCAACATGTGAATAGAGGACACAAAACATTTATAGTGATAAACATTAGTAATACAGAAAAGTTGAAGATATGCTGAAAAACATATTTTTTACTGTTTTTGGGAGCGGTTCTTGGTTAAATAATCAAGTACCCCAAAAACAAAGCAGGAAATATACAGATTCACTTGCTGAACCTTTCCTAGAACCTCTGACGTCCAAGACAGTAGAAAGATTGTTCGTGGGATAGTGAATTTTTTTTAAGGCAGCCACCAACACCATTTGGCATGGCTTGGCTCGGCTATCTCCACCCAAATCCTTCAATCTCTTGGTAGACAGTACACAACATTAGCCTTACATAGAAAGTACAGTTGTGTACACTTACCATAAATGTAGATGTTCGAGTGTATTCACTGTTGCAGTCATCACATTTGGGTTATCTGCTTGCAGTAGCCCTCAGTCGGCCTGATTAACAAAGTCTTGGGTCCAGCGTCGGTTGCTGTCCCTTCTTCCATGACGTCAGGTCGTCAGGGGTATAAAGCATGCAGCCAACGCCATTACATCAATTTTTCTTGCCCCAGATGTCAGGTGTCCCCTAATGGGAAGCAATTAAATCTATAAATATACAAGGTTATACTTCCAACAAAAAAGCAAATACACCAAAAATATTTTGAGCATAGTAAAGGATAGTAGAGGTACAGCCAGAAGACGTAAGGGGGCCGAGGGAGGGTAACCAGGACTGCAACAGTGAATACATTCGAACATCTACATTTATGGTAAGTGTACACAACTGTACTATGTTCTTCATGTTTCACTGTTGCAGTCATCACATTTGGGTAGATTCCCAAAGCTAAGGATGGGAGGAGGAAATCAGATAGCATTAGGACCAGCTATAAGGCCCTGCAAGACTGCAGTGGCAAAGCCGGCTCTGGATTTAGAGAAAATTGGCAGATGGTAATGCCTGGTGAAAGTATGTACAGAACTCCAAGTAGCAGCTTATAGGATGTCTCTGGTCGGGACGCCTCTGAGAAAGGCTGGAGAGGTAGATGCAGCCCTGGTTGAGTGGGGTCTGATCCCCTGTGGGATAGGTTTTCCATGGTGCTCATAGCAGAAATGAATGCAATGGCCTATCCATTAGGAAATTGTTTGCTTTGAAATAGCCTTCCCCTCTGCCCCTGAAGTAAATGCCACCAGCAGTTGTTCAGATTTCCTTTGATGTTTAGTCTTGTCCAAGTAGAATCTAAGTTGTCTGTGCACATCTAAGGAGTGCAGTATCCGTTCCCCTATGTTCTGTGGATTAGGAAAAAAGGTTGGCAAATGAATGGACTGATTAAGGGCCACACTAGATACCACCTTGGGCATGAAGGAGGGATTGGTCTTAAGGGGCACGCTGTCCGCATAAAAGATGATGAAAGGCTCCACTGCCATAAGGGCCTGTAACTCAGATACCCTTCTTACTGAAGTGATTGCTAAAAGGAAAGCTGTTTTCCAAGAAAGGAATTTTAAGTCTGCAGTAGCAGCTAGCTCGAAAGGAGGAAGAGTGAGCTTCTCCAATACAAAGTTAAGGTCGCAGGCTGGAGTTGGAGCACTCCTGGGCAGTCGTAGATTTTGGGCCCCTCTGAGGAAAGTACAGTTTTGTACCTACCATAAATGTAGATGTCAGAGAGGTATACATCTGCAGTCCTAACATATGGGTTGTCCTGCCTCAGGCAGCCCTTCAGTCGGCCGGATTCCAAAGTCTGGGTCTGGCCTCGGCTGATGTCGCGCTTCACCCGACGTCATTGCTGCTGTGAACTGGGTATAAAGGCATCAGCCGATGCCATTTTCCTCAGTGTTTCTTGCCCCAGATGCCAGGTGCCCTCTAGGAAAGCTAAATTTGGATAAATGCAAATGGTTCCAAACAGTAGAGAGCAAACAATATAAGCATGTATATACATATATATAAACAAATACACCATAATAGATTCCCCCAGCTAGCTACAAGATGGGCAAATACCCTAGGAGTACCACAGAGGGGAAGGAGGATGGGTAATCCTGACTGCAGATGCATACCTCTCTGACATCTACATTTATGGTAGGTACAAAACTGTACTATGTCCTTCAAGGATGCATCTGCAGTCCTAACATATGGGTAGAATACCATAGCCAAACTGGGGGTGGAGGTACTATGATGATTATGGTGTAGTTAAGATCCCTTGCAAAACAGCAGTTGCAAAACCTGCTCGGGATCTGGAGTATAAAGGTAGATTATAATGCTTGGCAAATGTATGCACGGAGCTCCAAGTAGCAGCTTCTAAAATGTCTTTGGTAGCCACTCCTCGTAGGAAAGCTGTAGTAGTGGCTGTAGTTCTTGTGGAGTGAGGTCTGATGTTTTCTGGAGTTGTCTTTCCATGAAAAAAGAGTAACAAAATCTAATGCAATTTCCTATCCATTTTGAGATTGTCTGTTTTGAAATTGCTTTTCCTTTCATTCCTGTTGCATATGCTACCAGAAGCTGATCAGTTTTTCTGTTGGTCTTGGTTCTGTCCAGATAGTAGCGCAATTGCCTGTGCACATCCAATGTATGTAGTAGTCTTTCCCCCCTGTTCTGTGGGTTGGGGAAGAATGTTGGTAGGTGGATTGCTTGGATCAATGATACCCTGGAGACTACTTTTGGCATAAAAGTAGGATTAGTTCTCAAGGACACTCTATCCTGATGGAAGATAAGGAAGGGCTGTACTGCCATTAATGCCTGTAATTCAGAAACCCTTCTTGCTGAAGTGATTGCAAGCAGGAAAGCAGTTTTCCAAGATAAGAACTGTAATTCTGCTGTTGCTGCTGGTTCGAAAGGGGGAAGTGTTAACTTTTCCAGCACAAAGTTAAGGTCCCATGTAGGCAAAGGTGGCTTCCTTGGAGGCTTTACATTTTTAATTTCTCTCAGAAACTGCCTGAGTAGAGGATGAGAGAAGACTGGAGGATCCATGTTGTATTCTGCTGAAATTGCTGATGCATGAATCTTAATGGAGGAGTAAGACAGGCCATTGTGGAAAAGTTCTGCTAAGTATTCCAGGATGTTAGCTATGTTTGCTAATGATACATTTTCTCCTTTTGCTGCACTCCAAATGAGGTATCTTTTCCATTTGGCTGAATAAGTCTTCCTTGTGGAGGGTCTGCGAGCCTCCAGGATAATGTCTTTAACCCTCTGAGATAAGTCTGGTTTATTTTGCTTTATGTAATATTCCAAGCAGCTAGCTGTAGTGTTTTCAAGTTTGGATGTAGGATCTTGTAGTTGTTCTGTGTTAGCAGTAAAGGAACTAGAGGTAGAGGCCATGCGTGTGTCGAGACATACTCCTCAGTAGCGGGTACCAATGCTGCCTCGGCCAGTCTGGAGCTATCAGGATGATCCTTGGGTGATCTTCTTTGATCTTCAGTAGCACTTTGTGCATCAAAGGAAGAGGTGGGAATGCATATGCTGTCAGGTTTTCCCAACTGAAGGATAGGGAGTCCACCTTCCAAGCAAGTGGGTGGTATGTCCTTGTGCAGAATTTCCTCAATTGGTGGTTGTGTGGGGATGCGAACAGGTCTATTTCTGGTAGTCCCCATTTCTTTGTAATGGTTTTGAAGATGTCTGGATGCAGCATCCATTCGTGGGCATCCATGGTAGTTCTGCTTAAGGTGTCTGCTAGTGTATTTTCTTTTCCTGGCACAAATTTGGCCTGTAGCTGAATGTTGTGTTTCAGGGCCACATTCCACAGGTCCATTGCCATCCGGCATAGAGGATATGAGTGTGTGCCTCCCTGTTTGTTGATATACCACATGACTGTGGTGTTGTACGTCGTCATCAGCAAATGACCCTGGTGAAGAAAAGGTCTGAATGTCTGAAGTGCCTGTTTCACTGCCAGCATCTCTTTTTGATTTATATGTAGGTTCAGCTGGTCTTGTGTCCATAGGCCTTGTATACACTTGTCCACCATGTGTGCCCCCCAGCCTAGGTCTGAGGCGTCCGTGGTGATAGTCTGGCTTGAGTGAGGTTTGTGGAAGGGCAGACCTCTGTTCAACTGACAGGCCTGAGCCCACCACAGGAATTCTTGTTTCAGGCATGGTATTATTGGAATCTGGGCTTCTAGACTGTGCTTGTGTTGAGACCATACATTCCTTAGGTACCATTGCAACTTCCTCATATGTAGCCTGGCATGTGGAATCAATATTATGCAGGATGCCATGTAACCCAGGGCTTGCAGAACTTTCCTTGCTGTAAGCTGGTTCTGCGTTGTTAATGCCATGAAATAGAGTGGCAGTTGCTTTTGCTTTTCTGCTGTGAGAAATGCCATTTGATTTGATGTGTCCAGTTCTGCACCCAAGAATGTTATCCTTTGGGATGGTACCAGCCTTGACTTTTTCATGTTGACTGTGTATCCCAGGGCTTGCAGTAGTTGTATAACCTTTTCCAAATCTTTTGTTAATTTGGTCTTGTTGTCCGCTTGTATTAGGCAGTCGTCCAGGTATGGATAAATCTGAATTCCCTGAAGCCTGCAATGAGCAATTACTGATGCCAGGCATTTCGTGAATACTCTGGGTGCAGTAGATAAGCCAAAGTGCAATGCTGAGAATTGATAATGCTCTGATCCTGCAAGAAATCTGAGGTATCTTCTGCAATCTGGTCGTATAGGGATGTGCAGGTATGCCTCCTTGAGATCTAGAGTCACCAGCCAAGACTCCTTGCCCAGCATGGGAAGAAGTTGCTGTAGGGTCAGCATTTTGAATTTTGGAACAATGAGATATGTGTTCAGAGCGGACAGGTCGAGAATAGGTCTCCATTGGTTTTCTTTCCTTGGTACCAGGAAAAGTCTGGAGTAAAATCCTTGCCCTTGTTCCATAGGCGGTACCTTTTCTATAGCTCTCATCCTTAGTAGGTGGTGGATTTGTGCTAGAGCGTTTGTTTTTTGGTTTGGTGGTAGGTTTGGCATTCCTCTCTTTTTTGGTAGAGTGTGGAAGTGAAACCTGTAGCCTTTGTCTATTGTCTGTAAAATCCATTTGTCTCCTGTAATGTAATGCCAGTTTACGGAAAATAAGGCAAGCTTTCCGCCTAAGGGTGCTTGCAGTTGTTCCCTGGTAGGCGGTATCAGAGTCAAGTCATTGTGTCTGTCCTGTGGGAATGGTCGTAGCTGAATCTGTGGCAGTACTTCTCTGGTTGTTTGGCTGCCACTGACGTCCCCTGTAGGCACCTCTGGATTGACCTCTACCTCTTGGGCGCCTATTTCTGCCTCTGTGTGCTCTGGAGGTGTCTGGAAAGGACCAATTCTTCGAAGGCCAATTTCTACTGAACCTCGGAGGCTGGACCTGTAAGAAATCCTTGACTGTTTGGACAGATTTTGCTTTTTCTTCCACCTTCTTCAGCACTTGCTGTGCAGGGGATCCAAACAAACTTTGTTTCTCCATGGGAGCATCTAGAAGCTTTGACTTTACATGGTCTGGTAAGGATTGCTCTTTTAACCAGGCATGCCTTCTAATCACTGTTCCAGTCATAGCTGCTCTAAAGGAAGCCTCCAGTGCATCATAGCCACATTTTAAGGAATGATTACTGACCTGCTGAGTGTTATGTACCAAATCCTGAAGGGACTTACGGTCTATAGGTTCAGGAGAGGACAGTTTTTTATTTAGCTGGTCTAACAAAAATTCCTGATACTGAATCATGTGGAATTGACAGTTTAAGGCCCTAGCCGAAAGAGTAGCAGAAGTATAAACTTTTTTACCCCATCTCTCTAATGCTCTAGATTCTCTTTCAGAGGGAGGGTTTTGGCAGAGGCAGCTGCTACAGCTTTGGGGCCCTGTGAAATGGTTTCAGGATCTGCAATAGGAGCCTTATACAAGTGAAAGTGTGTGTCCGGGACCCTGTAATATCTGTCGGGCTTGGCAGGGGCGGGGAAGAGAGTCAGGGGCAGTACAGGCATCATTATAAGCATCATCAACAACTGTAAGTACTGGAGGAATGGCTAAAGGCCTATGCTGTGGTAAATGTAAAAAGGTCCTTAGCCTTTTCCTTGAATCTGAAAAATCCTGGCCCTGCCATTGAAAATGCTCTCTCATAGCATGTAAGGTTTCCCCAAAAGAAAATTCCTCAGGAGGAGAGGCAGAAGGAATGGAGTCTTCTGCATCAGAATCCTCATAAGGAGAATATGGGCCTTCTGGAGGACCTGAGTTTTCTGAATCATCCGAGGAATAGTCTGTAGAAACAGGATCCGGGGGCTCTGCTCTAGGCCTCTTCTCTGGAGGGGGTTGAGAGGCCCTGTCTGGGTGAGGTTGGGATCCCCTGATCAAAGAAATGAGATCCTCAGCCAAGCTGAGCATTTGGGAACTGGAGGTAGGCCTGTGTGAGGGGGTTTTAGCAGGCAAGGCCTTAGAAGATTTAGCTAATTTAGCCCTAGAAAAAGCCTTGATAGACATAGATGCAGGGGGCCTAGCAGCTCCACGTGCAGGAGTAGATATGTCTAAAGGAATAGTATCTGATAAATCCTGGGTGCCTGCTACAGCAGGGGTAATTTCAGTAGCGGATTCAGCCATGCTGTGTGAGGCCTCGGCTATCGGAAGCAAGCTTTCGGCCGAAGGAAGAACCGTGGACTCTGTTTCAGCCGAAACCGAGACACTCGCGGTTGGCTTAACAGTGGTTTCGGCCGAAACCGCGGACCGCGAGTGTCTGTCCTTTTCCTTACGCTTTTTAGCTAATTGTGAAGTCGGGGTCTCCGACGGCATTTTGTAAGCAAAAGCGGGACCAAAAAACTCCTCTGCAAACTCCGACCGACGTCTAAGTGTCCGTCGGTTGAAGGAAGCACAGGCTAGACAAGCTGATACGTCGTGGTCTGGGCCTAAGCAAGGAAGGCAGTATGAGTGGAAATCCTTATGAGGTATTTGTTTCCCACAAGTTAAACAATTATTTACTTTTCCTGACATCGGCTGAGGAGAGAGTCCCCAACGGGGTACTTAGCTTTTTAGAAGTCTTCGGTAGTAGAAATCTCTGGATCTGACCGACCGGCACTTGCGAACAGCTTCTGCTTTGGGCACCACGCGGCAAGAAAGACTGAGGAAAATGGCGTCGGCTGATGCCTTTATACCCAATTCACAGCAGCAATGACGTCGGGTGAAGCGCGACATCAGCCGAGGCCAGACCCAGACTTTGGAATCTGGCCGACCGAAGGGCTGCCTGAGGCAGGACAACCCATATGTTAGGACTGCAGATGCATCCTTGAAGGACATCTGCTTGAGCAGTGGATGAGAGAAGAGGGGAGGTTCTGTATTATAATTAGCTGAAATGGCTGAGGCATGAATTTTGATGGAGAAGAAAGACAGGCCCTTGTGAAGCATCTCAGTTAAGTATTGTAAAATCTGAGGTAAATTGGGCACTGCTGTGCTCATCCCTTGAGATTGGTTCCAGGCACAGAATATTTTCCATTTTTCAACATAAGATTTTCTAGTACTAGGCCTCCTTGCCTCTAAAATGATACCCATCACTGGTCGACTGAGGGATGGTAAAGGAGAAATTAGGTAATTAGCCAGGCTGCTAGGTTCAGTGTTTGAAGCTGAGGGTGCAGAATCTGGTTCTCCTGCTGAGATAATAGGGTAGGAATCTGAGGCAGGTGTCATGAGGCCAACAGTGACACACTGCGCAAGAGGGGGTACACCAGTGTTGACATGGCCACTCTGGTACAATCAAAATTGTCCTTCGCTTGCCTTCTTTGATCTTTAGTAGTACTTTGGAGAGAAGAGGCAGAGGAAGAAAGGCATAAACGGATAGGTTCTTCCAGCTGAAGGACAGAGCATCCACTTTCCACGCTTGTTTGTGGGGAGTCCTTGTGCAAAATTTGTCAAATTGATAGTTCTGGGGGAAGGCAAACAGGTCTATATCTGGGCTCCTCCATTTGCTTGTCAACATGTTGAAAATCCTTGGTTCCAGTTTCCACTCATGTGGGTCCACGAGGTTTCTGCTTAGTTTGTCTGCCAGTGTATTTAGTTTTCCTGGCAGGAATTGAGCTTGTAGATGTACTTGGTAGCTCAGGGCTGTGTTCCATAATGCCATGGCTAGTCTGCAGAGGGGGTAAGAATGTGTGCCCCCCTGCTTGTTTATGTACCACATAACAGTGGCGTTGTCCGTCTTTACCATTAATTGTCCTGGAAGAATGTGGTCATTAAAGGCTGTCAAAGCAATCTGTACAGCTAACATTTCTTTTTGATTAATATACAGGTGCATTTGACTGGGTTCCATTTGCCCTGAATGGACTTCCCTGCCAGGTGAGCCCCCCCCATGCACAGTCTGATGCGTCTGTTGTTAGGGTCTGGATGGCAGGGGGTAGTGTGAATGGTAGTTCCTTGTTTTGGTGGCAGGCCTCTGCCCACCAAAGGAACTCTAGGCGTAGAGAAGGTATGATAGGAATCATTGCTTCTAGATCCTGAGAATGTTGACACCATAGGCTTTTTTTAGATACCATTATAGTTTCCTCATATGCAGTCTTGCATATGGATTAGAAGAATGCAGGAGGCCATGAACCCAAAGGCTTGTAGTAGGGTTTTTGTGGCCACTTGTTTGAAGTAGGTTGTCAAATGAATTTGTTACTCTGGCGTGAGGAAAGCCATCTGGGAAGTTGTATTCAAGCTTGCTCCCAGGAATGTAATTTGTTGACAGGGTACCAGGTGTGATTTTGTTTAGTTTATGGTGTACCCCAGACAAGTTAGCACCCTTTGTACAAAGGCCAGATGATTCAAAAGTACGTCCTGGCTTTCTGCCTGTATTAGACAATCGTCCCTGTATGGGTATATTTGAATATTTCTTTGCCTGCAAAATGCAATGACTGGAGCTAGGCACTTTATGAATACCCTGGGCGCAGTAGATAAGCCAAAGGGCAGTGCAGAGAACTGGTAGTGTGTGTAGCCTGCTTTGAAGCATAGGTATCTTCTGCAAGATTACCTGACTGGGATGTGCAGGTATGCTTCCTTTCAAATCTAGTGTTGCCAACCAGGCATCTTTGCCTAACATAAAGAGCAACTGGTGAAGAGTCAGCATCTTGAATTTTGGAATCACCAAAAAGGTGTTTAGAGTAGACAGGTCCATGATAGGACGCCATGAATTGCCTTTTCTGGGTACCAGGAAAAGTCCCGAGTAGAAACCTTGTCCCTTTTCCTCTTCTGGTACCAAATGAATAGCCCCCATGCTTAAGAGGGAAAGTACTGTTTTTTGGGCCTCTGCCCACTGATTTGGGGGTAGATCTGGTCACCCTCTTGGTGTTGGTAACGTGTGGAAGTGAAACCTGTATCCCTGGGACACTATATTTAAAACCCATTTGTCCTGGGTAATGAGTTCCCAGTTCTTTGCATGAAGAGCAATCTTTCCCCCAAAAGGGGCAATCAGTTGAGAAGTGCTTGGCAGTTTTAAAAAGAAATCATTGAGACAGTTTACCATAGGCGGGAGGTTTATTACTCCCAGATTTGGAAGTGCAGGCCCCCCCACTGCTTAGTCCTGTGCGTACCCTGGGACTGAAGCCGGGGAACTCTGCTGGATCTGGGTTTGGACTGAGAAGGTCTGGAAGAGGCAGGAAAGGACCAATTTTTAGAAGGCCAATGCCTACTAAACCTAGGAATTTGCACTTGTAAACAATCTGTAACACTTTGCATTGATTTAGCTTTTTCCTTCATCTTTTTAAGAACTTCTTCTGCCTTGTTGCCAAACAGGTGGTCCTGGTTTAAAGGAGCATCCAGTAATTTAGCTTTAACATGATCTGGCAAGGATTGCTCCTTAAGCCAAGCATGCCTTCTAAGTATAGACCCAGTTACAGCAGACCTGCAAGATGCCTCTAGTGAATCAAAACCACATTGCAAAGTATGTTTTCCAACCTGTTCAGCTGAATGCAGTAAATCCTGTAAATCCTTATTTTCAACACAATCAGGAATCAACATAATTTTCTGTTTAAGCAATCCAATAATATGCTGCTGACACTAACACATGAAACTGGCAGTTTAAGGCCTTAATGGACAAAATTGCAGAAGTGTATACCTTCTTACCCCATCTAACCAGCGCCCTGGAGTCTCTATCAATAAGAGGTAGGATTTTTGGCAGTAGTAGCTTTAATGCCCTTGGGTCCCTGTGAAATGGTCTCAGGATCCGCAGTTGGATTTTTAAAAAGGAACTTGTGAGAGTCAGGGACCCTGTAATATCTATCAGGTTTTCTGGGAGCAGGAGGTAAAGAATCAGGGTCCATGCTAGATTCCAAAAAGGCATCATCAACTATGTCTAATATAGGATGTATGGCTAAAGGCCTGTGCTGAGGCAGGAGTAAGAAATCCTTAAGCCTCTTTTTAGAATTCGAGAAATCCTGACTTTCCCAACGAAAATGCTCCCTGAGAGTATGCAAGGTTTCACCAAAAGAGAAATCCTCTGGGGGGGCAGGGGGAATAGAGTCCTCAGCATCAGAAGCCTCATAAGTAGATTGGGGCAAATCCTGATCAGAGGAAACAGAAAATTCAGAATCCTGGTCAGAAGTCTCATAAGCAAACTCAGTCCTAGGTCTCTTAGAGGGGGAAGGCTGGCTTCCCCTGATTAAAGTAATAAGGTCTTCAGCCATTCTTATCATTTGTTTATTAGGCATAGAGGATGCAGCCTGGGCATCAGTTTTCTAGGCATGGTTCGAGTTTTAGGCCTTGAAGAAGAAGATGGCGTTGGTTTAATATGCAAGTCAGTAGGCCTGAATACACCCTCAGAAGCCAGTGCCTGCACAGCAGCTCCGGACCCATCCAAGGTAGAGACATCCGCAGGTTCCACAGTTGAAGCATCTTGTGGCATACTGGACTCCGAATGGGTCTCGGTAGAGGCCTGCGAATCTGAAGTAGTGAATATCAGGGGCTGCAAAAGCGCCTCACTGAGTACCAGCTAACTGGCGACTGGCTTAGGAGAAGCGTCGTCAGCAGCTTTGGACCTAGGCGGCCTGTCTCTGTCTTTATCTTTGCACTTTTTCGGAATGTCTGTAGTCGGATGGCTTACCGAAGACATATCAGGATAATTGAACGGAGCACCAAAATATTTAGAAGCATAAATATACCATCGACGGACAGTTCAGGGTTTAAATAAGGCACAAAACTGGCAGCGAGGTATGTTGTGGACAGGGCCTAGGCAAGGAATACAGTGCGAATGAAAATCTTTATGAGGTATTTGCTTTCCACAAGTAATGCAATTATTTACTTTTACTGACATCGGTTTAGAGCAAGAAAAAGTTTCCCCAATGGGGTACTTAGCTTTAAGTTGAAAACTTCTGTTCTGAAACTCGAAAACGAAAATTTCACGAGTCGGCCGACCGGCACTTGCGAACTGCTTCTGCTTCGGGCACCGCACGGCAAGAAAAACTGATGTAATGGCGTCGGCTGCATGTTTTATACCCCTAACGACCTGACGTCACAGAAGACGGGACAGCAACCGACACAGCACCCAAGACTTTGTCAATCAGGCCAACTGAGGGCTACTGCAAGCAGATAACCCAAATGTGATGACTGCAACAGTGAAACACGAAGAACATCTGGGTGTTCCCAATTCTAAACTATTACAACTCAGAGTATCCACTATTGGTGACGCAACATTCAAGATTCCTGTTCTGGGAATCTATAAGCTTACTGAAGTAACCTCTGATGAAGGGGAACACAGTCAGAAAGCTTCCCCCTTTTTGCAGAGTTTTCAGAATCTCTAAAAACTCTGAGTCACTGAGTAGAGGATGAGGGGAGGCCACCCTTTCTTCTTCCTCCAGATCCTCTCAGATGTCCTCATACTGGAAAGCCCATCTCAAATGCCTCATCTTCCTGACTAATACACTTAAAGACTTCTATTCTTAGAAGCAATTGGTGAAACACACTTCCAAAATTGTACCTGCCACCCGAAAAGTCTCGCCTCAAAACTGAAATGACAGACTACCCCTGATTTTAGAAAGTTCATAAGAATGCCTCAAAACAGTCCTTACCTAGGTTAAGCACTTCAAAATTGGGTTTAAGCTATTATCTTGGAACATCAATGGATTTCTAGAAGAAAAGTACCAAAAAAATGCATTGACTTATTTAGACAGGGGGGGGGGGATAAACACTGCACTACTACAGGAAACACATTTGAGCAAATACAAACATGAGGTGCTTAGTAATGGAGTGGGAAAACTGGTCATTTCACTGCACTAGAAGGACAGAGGAAAAATTAATACCGATACAAAAGGGAATAAGGCTGTGGAATCAAAGAAGAAATCGCAGACAAATATGACAGGCATGTGGTGGTTAATGGAAGATCAGAATGACTGAGACCTGTCCTAGCATTTATTCGCTTACCTCCAACAGTCATTTTTGGTGACATCAAAAAGGTACTGGGTGAAATCCTTTCCTTTAAGGGAAGAATACTGATCTTAGCAGGAAAATGGAATTTTGCAATGGATAAGTTGGATGCAACAGGGTTTCCTAGGAAATGGAATGTACAGAGATAAGGGAGATACTTTCAGATACATATACAAATGTTCAGTCTATAGGATGTGATACTATGTAAACTTGCCCTTGCCCCCCCCCCCTTTGCTATCACTCAGATCACCAAAATAAAATAGATGCCACTGTGGATAAACTTCAGCTACACCAACATAAAAGTCCAAGTATCAAAATAAAAATGTAGCTTAGAAAAGTACAGTTTTGTACCTACCATAAATGTAGATGTCCGATAGGAATGCATCTGCAGTCCTTACAAATGGGTTGTCCTGTCGTCAGGCAGCCCTTCGGTCGGCCAGATTCCAAAGTCTGGGTCTGGCCTCGGCTGGTGTCGCACTTCACCCGACGTCATAGCTGCAGTTATTCGGGTATAAAGGCATCAGCCGACGCCATTTTCCTCAGTGTTTCTTGCCCCAGATGCCAGGTGCCCTCTAGGAAGGCTAAATTTGGATAAATGCAAATGTTTCCAAATAGTAGAGAGCAAACAAAAAAAAAAAATAAGCATGTATGTACATATATACAAACAAATACACCATAATAGATTCCCCCAGCTAGCTACAAGATGGACAAATACCCTAGGAGTACCACAGAGGGGAAGGAGGGTGGGTAATCCTGACTGCAGATGCATTCCTATCGGACATCTACATTTATGGTAGGTACAAAACTGTACTATGTCCTTCAAGGATGCATCTGCAGTCCTTACAAATGGGTAGAATACCATAGCCAAACTGGGGGAGGAGGAGAAATGAAATTATGGTGTAGTTAAGATCCCTTGCAAAACAGCAGTGGCAAAACCTGCTCGGGATCTAGAGTATAAAGGTAAATTATAATGCTTGGCAAATGTATGCACGGAGCTCCAAGTAGCAGCCTCTAAAATGTCTTTGGTAGCCACTCCTCGTAGAAAAGCTGTGGTAGTGGCTGTAGCCCTTGTAGAGTGAGGCCTGATGTTTTCTGGAGTTTTCTTCCCATGGTAGGAGTAACAAAATCTAATGCAATTTCCTATCCACTTAGAGATTGTCTGTTTTGAAATTGCTTTTCCTTCCATTCCTGTCGCATATGCTACCAGTAGCTGGTCAGTTTTTCTATTGCCCTTGGTCCTGTCCAGGTAGTAGCGTAATTGCCTATGCACATCCAAGGTATGCAACAGTCTTTCTCCCTGTTTTGTGGGTTGGGGAAGAATGTAGGTAGGTGGATAGCCTGATTCAAAGATACTCTGGAAACCACCTTAGGCATAAAAGTAGGATTTGTTCTCATGGACACTCTATCTTGATGGAAGATCAGGAAGGGCTGTACTGCCATTAATGCCTGTAGTTCAGATACCCTTCTTGCTGAAGTGATTGCCAGCAGGAAAGCAGTTTTCCATGATAAGTATTGTAATTCTGCTGTTGCTGCTGGTTCGAAAGGAGGGAGTGTCAATTTTTCTAGCACAAAGTTCAAGTCCCATGCTGGCAATGGTGGCTTCCTAGGTGGTTTTACATTTTTAATTCCTCTCAGAAACTGCCTGAGCAGAGGATGTGAGAAGACTGGAGGATCCAAGTCGTATTCTGCTGAAATAGCTGATGCATGAATCTTAATGGAAGAATAGGACAGGCCTTTGTGGAAGAGCTCTGCCAAGTATTCCAGGATGTTGGCTATGTTTACCAGTGACACATTTTCTCCTTTTGCAGTACTCCAATGGAATATCTTTTCCATTTTGCTGAATAATTTTTTCTTGTTGAGGGTCTGCGAGACTCCAAGATAATGACTTTAACCCTTTGGGATAAATTTGGGTTTTTTGTTCTTATGCAATGTTCCAGGCAGTCAGCTGCAGTGTTTTCAGGTTTGGATGCAGGGTGTTGTAGTAGTTCTGTGTTAACAGCAAGGGAACAAGGGGTAGGGGCCATATTTGTTCCCGAGACATGCTCCTCAGTAATGGGTACCAATGTTGTCTTGGCCAGTCTGGAGCTATCAGAATGATCCTTGGACGGTCCTCTTTGATCTTCAATAGCACCTTGTGCATCAAAGGAAGTGGTGGGAATGCATATGCTGTCTGGTTTTTCCAACTGAAAGATAGGGAGTCCACTTTCCAAGCAAGTGGGTGGTAGGTCCTTGTGCAGAATTTCTTTAGTTGGTGATTGCGTGGGGATGCAAATAAGTCTATTTGTGAGAGTCCCCATTTTCTTGTAATGGTTTTGAAGATGTCCGGATGCAGCATCCATTCGTGGGCATCCGTGGTAGTTCTGCTTAGTATGTCTGCTAGAATGTTTTCTTTTCCTGGTACAAAAATTGCTTGTAACTGAATGTTGTAACTCAGGGCCACATTCCAGAGGTCCATTGCCATCCGGCATAGAGGGTACGAATGTGTGCCTCCCTGTTAGTTGATGTACCACATAACTGTGGTGTTGTCTGTCCTTATCAACAGTTGACCTTGTCGAAGAAATGGTCTGAATGTCTGAATTGCCAGTTTTACTGCCAGCATTTCCTTTTGATTTATGTGTAGGTGCAGCTGGTCCGGAGTCCATGAACCTTGTATGCACTTGTCCAGCATGCGGGCCCCTCAACCGAGGTCTGAGGCGTCCGTTGTGATGGTTTGGCTTGGTTGAGTGTTGTGGAAGGGCAATCCTTTGTTTGATTGACAGGCCTGAGCCCACCATTGGAATTCTTGCTTCAGGCATGGAATTATTGGAATTTGGGTTTCTAGGCTGTGCTTGTGCTAAGACCATAAATTCCTTAGGTACCACTGTAACTTTCTCATATGCAGTCTGGCATGTGGAACCAATATTATGCAGGACGCCATGAAACCCAAGGCTTGCAGGACTTTTCTTGCTGTTAGATGGTTCTGCTTTGTTAATGCCAAGAAGTAGAGAGGGAGTTGCTCCTGTTTTTCTACTGTTAGGAATGCCATTTGTTTCGATGTGTCCAGCTCTGCACCCAAAAAGGTTATCCTTTGGGATGGTATCAGCCTTGACTTTTTTATATTGACTGTGTATCCCAGGGCTTGTAGTAGGTAAATGACCCTTTTCAAGTTTTCTGCTAACTTGTTTTTGTTGTCCGCTTGTATCAGGCAGTCGTCCAGGTAAGGGTAGATTTGGATTCCCTGAAGCCTGCAATGAGCAATTACTGATGCCAGGCATTTCGTGAACACTCTGGGCGCAGTAGATAAGCCAAAGGGCAATGCTGAGAATTGATAATGCTCTGATCCTGCAAGAAATCTGAGGTATCTTCTGCAATTTGGTTGTATGGGGACGTGCAGGTATGCCTCCTTCAGATCTAGAGTTACCAGCCAAGACTCCTTGCCCAGCATGGGAAGAAGCTGCTGTAGGGTCAGCATTTTGAATTTTGGAACAATGAGGAATGTGTTTAAAGTGGACAGGTCGAGTATAGGTCTCCATTTGCTTTCTTTTCTTGGTACCAGGAAGAGTCTGGAGTAAAATCCCTGTCCTTGCTCTATAGATGGTACTTCTTCCACAGCTCTCATCCTTAATAATTGAGTTATTTGCTTTAGAGCTTCTGCCTTTTGATTTGGAGGTAGGTTTGGCATTTCTCTCTTCCCTGGTAGAGTATGGAAGTGAAACCTGTAACCTTGGTCTATTGTCTGCAAAATCCACTTGTCTCTTGTGATGTAATGCCAGTTTACTGAAAATAAAGCTAGCTTCCCTCCCAAGGGTGCTTCTAGTTGTTCCCTGGTAGGCGGTGCTAGAGCCAAGTCACTGTGATTGTCCTGTAGTAGTGGTGGTGGCTGTGTCTGTGGCTGTACCTCGCTGGTTGTTACCCTGCCACTGGCGTCCCCTGTAGGCACCCCTGGATTGACTTCTGCCTCTTGAACGCCTATTCCTGCCTCTCTGAGCTCTGGAGGAGTCTGGAAAGGACCAATTCTTGGAGGGCCAATTCCTGCTAAACCTTGGAGGTTGGACCTGTAAGAAATCTTTCACTGTTTGGACAGATTTTGCCTTCTCTTCCATCTTCTTCAGCACCTGTTGTGCAGGAGAGCCAAACAAATTGATCTTGTCCATGGGAGCATCTAGTAGTTTTGATTTAACATGGTCTGGTAAGGCCTGCTCTTTTAACCATGCATGCCTTCTGATAACTGTGCCAGTCATGGCTGATCTAAAGGAAGCCTCCAGTGCATCATAGCCGCATTTTAAGGAATGGTTACTGACTTGCTGAATGTTATGTACCATTTCCTGAACAGAGTTTTTTGTCTAATGGTTCATCAGAGGACAGTTTTTTGGTTAACTGGTCTAGCATAAATTCTTGATACTGGATCATGTGGAATTGACAGTTCAAGGCCCTAGCTGAAAGAGTAGCAGAAGTGTAAACTTTTTTACCCCATCTCTCTAAGGACCTGTATTCCCTTTCAGAGGGGAGGGGGTTTTTGGCAGAGGTAGCTGCTACAGCCTTAGGACCCTGGGAGATAGTCTCGGGATCTGCAAAAGGAGCCTTATACAAATGGTAATGCGTGTCCGGGACCCTGTAGTACCTATCGGGCTTAGCAGGGGCCGGAGGTAGTGAATCAGGAACAGTACAAGCATCATTAAATGCATCATCTACAACAGAGAGAACTGGAGGT
Organism: Protopterus annectens; assembly: GCF_019279795.1. Classification (NCBI taxonomy): domain Eukaryota; kingdom Metazoa; phylum Chordata; order Ceratodontiformes; family Protopteridae; genus Protopterus; species Protopterus annectens. The sequence goes on from NC_056727.1 coordinate 880,704,384, forward strand.
ATGGCTAAAGGTCTATGTTGTGGTAAATGCAGAAAAGTTCTAAGCCTTTTTCTAGAGTCAGAAAAATCCTGGCCCTGCCACTGAAATTGTTCCCTCATAGCATGCAAGGTTTCCCCAAAGGAAAATTCCTCAGGCGGAGAGGCAGAAGGAATGGACTCTTCAGCATCAGAGTCTTCATAAGGGGAGAAAGAAGCCTCTGGAGGGTTTGTATTATCTGAATCATCAGAGGAATCATCTGTAGAAACTGGCTCGGGGGGCTCTGCTCTAGGCCTCTTCTCTGGAGGTGGGTGAGAGGCCCTGTCTGGGTGAAGTTGGGATCCCGGATTAAAGAAATGAGATCCTCTGCTAGACTAAGCATTTGAGAACTAGAGCTAGGCCTGTGAGAGGGGGTCTTAGCAGGCACAGATTTAGTAGATTTAGCTGCCTTAGCCCTGGCAAAGGCCTTAATGGACATGGATGCAGGTGGCCTAGCAGCTCCACGTGCAGGGGTAGAAATATCCAAGGGGATAGTGTCAGATAATTCCTGAGAAACTGAAAGAGCAGGAGGTATATCAGAAGCCGATTCCACCAGGTTGGAAGAGGCCTCAGTAGGAGGTAAGTTTTCGGCTGAAGGAAGAACCGCTTGCTCGGTTTCAGCCGAAACAGAGACACTCGCGGTTGGCTTAACCACGGTTTCGGCCGAAACCGCAGACCGCGAGTGTCGGTCCTTTTCCTTGCGCTTTTTAGATATTTGCGTAGTCGGAGGATCCGACGGCATAATGTAAGCAAAATCGGAGCCGAAAAACTCCTCAGCAAATTCCGACCGACGTCTAAGCGTCCGTTGGTTAAAAGAAGCACAGGCTAGACAAGCTACTACGTTGTGGTCTGGGCCTAAACAAGGTAAGCAGTAAGAGTGGAAATCTTTATGAGGTATTTGTTTCCCACAAGTTAAACAGTTATTCACTTTTTCTGACATCGGCTGAGGCAAGAAAGAGTCCCCAACGGGGTACTTAGCTTTTTAGAAGTCTTCGGTAGAAGTATTCGGTAGTAGTAATCTCTGGTTCTGACCGACCGGCACTTGCGAACAGCTTCTGCTTCGGGCGCCACGCGGCAAGAAAGACTGGGGAAAATGGCGTCGGCTGATGCCTTTATACCTGAATAACTGCAGCTATGATGTTGGGTGAAGTGCGACACCAGCCGAGGCCAGACCCAGACTTTGGAATCCGGCCGACCGAAGGGCTGCCTGACGACAGGACAACCCATTTGTAAGGACTGCAGATGCATCCTTGAAGGACATCAGGACAGCAGTAGTAAAAACTGAGTTTAATAACGGTTAGCGCTTTCACATCAACCAAAATGCTTCTTCAGACCAAATGAACATATTACATCATTTCCTGTATATAAAAAAAGAACACATGATCAGTCTATTAATCAATAAAACAATTAAAATCTCCTATATAACAATCTAAAACTTCAGCATAAACAAGCATAAATATAATATCATAAAAATCAACCATCTAGACATATGTTTAGTTAATTTTAGAGACCTTGCTTTAAGATAAGGTTTAACAGAAGCCCTGTCATCAAGTCCATGGGGATGATCTGCCTGTAATTCAAGTATCCATTTTAGCATCCTCAGTGAGAGGAAGAAAACAGATGCTTCCATCGCGGGAATGCAACTCAAACCAAAGTATAAAACGGATGTGGGAACAGCGGACATACACTAACTTTTAACCTATCCAAGAGAAAGCTCACAGCACAACAAGAAGGTTTATTGCAGAGAGGACTTACATTCATACCAGCTTCTACAACGGATTATGTTACCACGATCTTGGATATAAAGAATTTGCACGGAATGTCATGCTTACGGTACTGTTTAAAACCGAGCAAGTCAATAGTAGTTTTAAGAAGCCTAGCACTTTCATTCCTGGGTTGAATGCAGCGCTCGATACCTTTTGTAATATTTGTGAACTTGAATTAAAAAAATTAGCTGACTGTAAAAGTAATCAAGATGGTAAACGATTTTACAATTTAAGTAATAAAGAATACAAAGCGTTAAATGATTAAATGAATGATGTTAATACAACTATTCCACCGGCCGATAAGGGAGGGGGGATTATTTTTGATTCTGACCAATATATAAGCAGCTATGAAGGATATGTTGAACAACAACTAGGTCTATAAAATAATAATACTTAATGACATTGAGTTATCTTGTAGCCAAGCATATGTCATTATACGACTGTTACCTTACTAATCTTATTTCCAAGCACTTATTTGACTATTTAGTGGTAAATTACCCAGTTATACTCATAATTCAAGGCCAGACCAAACTGCATAAAAATAAACATAACCCATCATTAAGACCTAAAGTGGCTGGCCAAGGGTGGCTGACTCAACCGTTATCCATTTATGTAGGAAAAAAATTTAAAACCTATAATAAATAAAGCACCACAGGTATTGCGTGATACTAAGCATTTTGTTAGAGACCTATATAATTCCACTGTAGGTCATGATTCTGAACTTGATGATAGTTTTTTAGGAACCCTAGATATCAATTCTTTGTTTACAGTGATACTGCATTCTTATGGGACTGAAGTGGTGAAATGTTATTTACTGAAAAATCGTGCTTATGATGTTAGGAAAATAGATTTCTTATATATGTATGTTACTTGAACTAATTCTAAGAAAACAATGTCTTTTTATTTCATGGTTGTTATTATTTAAAGTTATTTGGCGTACATATGGGCACTCTGTGTGCCAATAGCTATGCCAATATGGTTTTAGCTTATTGGGAAGAGGTGTATATTTTGAATAATACAGGTTTTGCCAAACACATCTATTTATATAAAAGATTTGTAGATGATTTGGTGTTAATTTTGGACAGGTTCATTAGAATTATTACACCAATTCTTGTCGTATATTGACACTACTACAGATTTTTTAAGGTTTGCATATTCTGTTTCATACAGTCAAGTTCATTTTTAGATATCACAATTAAAAAATATGTAAACAGTTGTTTTACCACAGAACTATATAAGAAGCCTTGCCGTAGAAATATTTTATCTAGGGATAGTATGCATCTCTCGCATATTTATAAAAAGATAATAAAGGGTCAAGGTATGTGCATTTCTAGATTGGATAATGATGACGTGAAATTTCAAGATGTTATTGAGACTTTTAGATTCTCAGCTGGATGCGCCTTCTGTGTGGAGTCTGCATGTCCTCCCTGCGGTTGAGTGGCATTCGAAAGACATGCGTAGAATGGGCGTGCCTTCGCTGAAGGTTGGGCGTCGAGCTGGCACCTCGGCACCCGTACAAAAAAATCTACTGCCAATCATTAGCGGACCGGTGTTCCGCTGTGGCGACCCCTAACCGGGAAAAGCCGAAAGAAGAAGAACAATTGAGACTTTTAAGAAAGAATTATTACAACGCAAATATGATAAAAAGAGAGGTAGATATGGGTATTAATGAAGTTGTGACCTTAAGAAACATTAGAGTGGACATGTCCAACCCGCGGCCCGCATGCGGTCCTCAGAGCTCTTCCATGTGGCCCGTGAACTTAACTGCAACTTCAGAGTAAAAACAATTTTTCTTTTGTTTTTTGCGCCCATTGCCTGTAACCGCAATGTGCGCATGCACCAAAACACCCTTCCCATTTTGTTTTTTTTCATGCCAAAGAATCAAGAGGATTGTATATGGCACTATGCGGTAATTATGGCATCTCTCTGTGAGTTACTGACGGATGTGCTACTTACAACCACCGGTGTTGAATCTTAGACTTGCTCGGGGCATCTTGGATCAGACATCTTGGTGGAGTCTCTCTTGGGACACGGAGAGTTTAATATTGTTGGCGTCTGGACTTGGGTTTATAAGACAGGATTAAAAAGGAATGATTCATTATGGGCCTCATATTGGTTATTGCTTTAGCTAGGCTGGAGCCATCTGCAGGAGCCAAAGGAGGTGAGTGTTGTGGCATCAAACTGTTTATGGATGGTTTTGTTATGTATGCCTTGACAAATGCCATTTACAGTGATATGTGATTCTTCTTATAAGATGATCATTTACGAATGGTTATTTGGAAGTTACATTCTTGTTGGTCATAAATGTCCATCGCTAGCTGTTGGCTCTCAGTATCTTTGTGAGTGTTGACAGAGCCAGGCAGGGACAGTGCATTTTTCACATTTCTGGGCTATTTTGTCTTGGACAGGCTAAAAACCTGAACTGTGGTAGTTTGCTCTAAAGACCTGGTAGGCTTGACCAGATTCATTAATTTGATAAGCAAACAGTGTGAACTTATAATGGTTCTGGTGCTGTAGTTGTGATTAGCACGAGTATTTTCAGATACATTGGATGTAACTTAAAATAGTCCGTCATTGGGGCATCCCTTATGGTTCATTTTGAACTACTTTGGAAGGTGGACAACTCTCCCTGTCAGTCTGACAGACAGACTCTGGGACACACTTGCAGGGTGATGCCTTTTCCAACATCAATGGCTGTGTAAATCAGAGCCTTGTATTCATAGTGGTCTGTTAATTTGCGAGATAGATGATACATTTCCGAATAAAGCGGCACATACAAGGAACGCAGACTATTCAAGTTAGACGGGTTATTCCTGATGTTTACTTAGTGACTGCCAGTCTTCTAAGGACAGCAGCTTGCTGTCCTTACAGCTATACATTTGGAGGATTAACACATCAGACTGCATACAGCTTCCGTGTTGTGGCTGAAAACAGGCTGACATTTTTCATGGAAGTTTACTTCATCATTACAGTGTTACATCCAGTTTGTTTGTTGGGCACTGCAGTACCTATGCACCCTGTGTATGCTTTAGATTGCACACACTGCTGCGCTTCTCTGGGTGAACAGCACTAAACCCAAGGCATTCGCTCACTGACAGACTAACACTAGAGCACATGGGAAACAAGTAAATTTTCTTCTGCAAAACTATTTAATTTCTGTAGTTTTTATTTTTGCTATATAATTTATTTGCAAACAATAGTTTATGAGGCAGCATTCTTAAATCAGCAGTTCTCGTTGTTTGATGTATCTGTGTTTTATCTTTTTGTAATTGATATAAATAGTGTGCCATAATTTAATATTAATTAATGTACAAGTCTAGACAGAAATATCACTTACAACAAAATTTCTATAAAACTCAGTAGTGAACTTCCAACCTGAAGAATTGGGAAAGGCTAGAAATAATAAGGGGTGTTTATGTGATGCCAACTAAAATCAGAGCCCCTTTTTAAAAAATACTTGTTACTTCACAATGTTTATAGAGCAACAGCAGCTGTGCTGGACTGCAATTTTTGAAATGTGAGATTAGTGCAGTGAAATGCCCAGGATTTAGTGATCTGTCTTCATTGTTCCAAAAGAAAAAAAAATGTGTCTGGAATTAATGGAGAAGAACTGCAAGCTTGTGCAACATTAATATTTGAAGAGGTCACTCCAAGAAGCACAACAGAGTTAAACTGGCATGTGTTAGACAGGAGACAGCACCTACACACTGAGCAAAGTATTGCATAAAAACTAGAGGTGGATTAGTATCAAGATAAACAGTGCTGCGCTGTTGTAGGATGGGAACAGCACAACAGCAGCATGCATGGCCAACATGACAGGTTAACCAAGGCAGGGCAGCACACGAGTCAATGTGCACCTGCGGGCACACAAACACAATGCAGTGACATGTAACTGCAGCAAGAAGGGCAGCACAGCTGAGCATATCGGCCAGAAAGAGAAGCAGTGTGAGTTGCACAGCCCAATGGCAGTTTTGCTTCTAAGTGTGGAGAAAATGGACAGAGAGCTTACTTTCTCCTCCTTCCTGGTTTCCTGAGACAAACACACACACAGACAACTGTTAATTATTAAAAATGGTTGGAAGGAAGGGTTGTGTGCATGTGTGTGTGTGTGTGTGTGTCTGCAAGCACATATATATGTGTACATTTAACAAAAGAAGGCTAGGCCGGGAAGGTACTGTGGGATGGCTGTGGATGGGATAGACAGAAAAGGGCCAGTATGCACACACAAGTTGGGGAGGACAGCGAAGGGCCACATATATTCTAAGGCTGAACAGCTGGTGAGGGTTGAACAATGATCAAGGACAGGAAATGATACATAAGGCAAGGAACGCACTGAGATGAATACAAGGTGGGCTCCTAGCATGCTTTGCTGCCAGGCTGCCCAAAGGGCAACTGCCCCAGATGTCACTCACCGGTTTGGTCAATGGTATGGGGCAATTACTTCCTTGGGGATTCAGTAGCCAGGATCTGCTAGTTGCATAACTTGTCAAGCTACACCAGACTGTAAATCAGTGTTCCTTATGTGGGTGTCCACTTGTCACGATGTACCTCAACAATACCCAGCCTCCACATCTCACACCATGAGACCCTCTGTCTACCTTCAGAAAAGGAGCCTTTACCCATCCCCTCCAGAGGCAGGCAAAGTGGTCAACAGTCACTCCTCCAAGTCATCTCTACAGCAGCAAAACTTTACACCTCCCCTTGGTCCTCAGAGACAGACCTGGCAGACCCTACCGATCCTCTTCTCTACCCATACCACAACTTGTGCTTCAAGGAGTTGAGTGAGGATTTTACAAGGAGCTGAGAGCTTCAGGGGAAGAGAAGTTTAATGCTACTTATGCCACATTTGCTTATACTGTTAGTAGCACAACAGGTAGTATATACTTGCTTTTGATGCAGAAGGCTGTGGGTTCTACTCCCACAGTATGCAGGTAGATCGCCGATACTGTACTGTGTTGTACTTTAAAGGGAGTGGATGCTGCAGTCCTGTGAATGACCTCCTTTGGAGAGGTTACCTAGTAACTATGAACCTGTTATCCGTTTGCCATCCATTCCCTATTGCAATATTACTAGCTTATAATTTTTTTTATGTAACATAGGCAATTTATTCTTCAAGGGCAACAGGCACTTTATTTGTAAATGAAACAATGAAATATAAAGTTGTTTGTTGTTAGCAACCTCTTCATTAGTTACAGATCCCCTTAATGTGGAATTATTATGACTAAGAGATTTTGCATATTTACTGATATTGGTGGATTGTAATGACAGAAGTTTGTGTGGCCTTTTATGGTTGAAATTTTCTGAAACTGGTAGTTTTGTCATTATTGTTTCATACATTTTGTTTCATTGCTTACTAGAAGACTGTTCAAAACTACAAATTTAAAACACATTCTAACTTGAGGCCATGTTTCTGGCACCAGTCATTTGTTTGGGTGAGACCCTCTTGTAGCTTATTCAGAATTGTTTTATTAAGTCAGTAATGTGAATTCTTTACTTTATTGCTAATTTGTTGGCTTACTTTTGTGCATTATAGTATTGTAGGACTGTTAATGTTGACATTTTACATACTTGGACTGCTGGAGTGGTTTTCCCAGTGAGACCTGGTAGCGTTGTAGTGAATAACTAAAATGACAGTGGTAGTGTGCGCCACTTTTTTCTTTGCAAGTGAATGAGTTTCATTGGGTAGCATGCAAAGTAAACAGTGTTTAACTTGATAGTAGGGCTGTGATTAGGTTAGTGAAAGCCATCGTCCTTGTACCAGTAAGAAATTGTTGCTTACCTGTTTATTTGCAACAAAACAAAAAAAAAAATAACTAAGATGTTGGAATTAACTGTTAGATTAAGAATTAGAATGAGAATTAGAATTTTAAGGCAAATATTAGGCATTTATTACATTTATTCATTGGTTCGAATGCACCTACAGTACAGCCAGAAGGTCGACTTTGGTCGCCCACGGCAGCGAAAGAGTTAACTATATATTTTATATGCAGCCCCAAGACAATTTCTGTTAAAGCCAAAAGGTTGGACACCCCTGCACTAGAGCTAAACCATATATGACTGAAGATAACTTCATTGGTCGACCCGTGGTCGACAGTAATTACAGTGATGGTACTGTAGTAGTCAGACTCCAGTATTCTAGTAATATTAATAAAGTATATCAGATAATTAATAAAAATCGGTTTATATTACAGTCAGATAATGGCATACGAGATGTAGTTGGACAAAGACCAAGGTTTGGCTATAAGAATAAGAAAAAAATTAAAAAGGCTACTATGTAATACTAATAATACATATACTAAAAAGGGAGTAAGCTGTAATTTTTTACCATGTGGGAATTGTAGTATCTGCAGTGTCTTAGCTGCTGAGAACATTTTTATTCATCCTAAAACTCATAGGAAATATATATAAGAGAACTAAAATGGATACTTGAATTACAGGCAGATCATCCATCTGGACTTAATGACAGGGCTTCTATTAAACCTGATCTTAAAGCAAGGCCTCTAAAATGAACTAAAAATATATCTAGATGGTTGATTTTTATGATATTATATTTATGCTCGTTTATGTTGAAGTTTTATATTGTTATATAGGAAATTTTGTTTTATTGATTAATAGACTAATTGATCATGTGTTTTTTATATATAGGAAATGATGTAATATGTTCATTTGGTCTGAAGAAGCGTCTTGGTTGATGTGAAAGCGCTAACTATGATTAAACTCAGTTTTTACTACTTCTGTCCCGTTTCTTCGCTACATTTTTATTTTGATATCACTCAGATCACCAGAATACATGGGCTACATTGGAAAAATGCCTAGATGCTATAATCAAGGGAGCACTGTACACTTGAGTGACTTTAAAACGTATGCAATTTCACTGCAAGACCATCCTCCGAATCAAATAGGGCATTTGAATCAAAGTAGAGGGTATTTAGAAAAAACACTGGCATTTTCCAAACTATCTTTTAAAGAGGAAAAAAAGATCCAGGACTGGTTGGTAAAAACTTTAATGGACAACATTATTGAACCAGACCTAAATAGCAGGGATGGAATGAGACATTTGTAAGGGAGAAGTAAAAAATTTTTAATGGCAGCAAAATCAAAAGAGGTTTGGCAAACAGATCACAAAAAATTACGGAAGGCTGCCAGTAAAATAAAAGATATACCGGACAGGTTGATACATTTGGACAGGGAAGAGTATAGGAGGCAGCTGGAGGAGGACAATATGGAAATAGTGGACTATTGGGACATCATAAATGAATATAGGGCCATGGCAGTGAAGTATTTATATTTGTAAAGTAATACCAGAATGACAAAGCTTTTGGCATAAAAATTAAGGAAAATTAAAGCGCATCTGTGTCGTCTATTTTCATTCTTCCTCAGCATATGCGTTACTGATCCGAACTCGGATCCGACTCGGCTGCAATCCACACACTTTGGATCTAACTCTCAAGTTCATTCCTCTACCCATAATGCCCTACTCTGCCCACAATACCACAGATCGAGTTTGCTGCTAAAAATATTTTAGAATCTAAAAAGGTAAAGAAAATAGTAACAGAACCAGGGCTCAAACATGGAACAACAGTTTCCAAAAAGTCCATCAGGTCATTCGAGAAGATGACAGAGAAGGGGGAAGGTGGGAGGGGAGTAGAAGAATGAAAATGGACAACACAGATGTATAGTTGCTGCAAGTACATAATAACCAATATTGGATGGTGTCCTTTTCATTCTTCTTCAATGTATGGGACAGAGTCCCCAGCTACGTGAATCTTGGTTGGCCCTCATGGAAAGGTACTCCAGAGAACTGCTGAACTAAAATCAGCTCTATTTCTGGAAATTATGTCTAATTTGCAATGAGTAATGAAGGAATGAGCATTAGACCAGGTGGCTGCCTCACAAATATCACTGGAAGTTCTAAACCAGAATGCCGACAAGGTGGCCATGGATGTAGTTAAATGAGCCTTAGGTGGTTTTGGTAAGGAGAGACCTTGCTGGGAATATATCGAGGAAATGCAATTTGTCCACGGTAACTTTAGAAACTGGAGACCACAGTCTGCTTGATAAAAAAGAGAAAATGGTCTGTTTATCTGAAATCTTTTGTTCTATGTAGATAGAAAAGTAGTTGCCTATGTACATCTAAGAGATATAGCATGTACTCTCCCTTATTCGAAAATTTAGGAAAGAAGACTGGTAAATCAATGGTTTGATTTATGTTTTTGATTTAGAGACTACTTTTGATAGGAAGGAAGGATTGTCAAACATATAAGGGGGGGCTGAATGAAAAAGCCTGGAGTTCAGAAATTATTTTTGCAGATGTAATAGCAACTAAGAACAGTTTTCCAAGACAGAAATTTTAAATCAGTTTTTGCTGATGGTTCAAAAGGTTGTTAATCCTTGAAGTACTACTGTTAAATCCCAAGGAGGTGATTTTTCATTCAGTGGAGGTATGAACAAGAATGTGCACTTTAAGAGAGTCTCGCACAACTTAAAAGCAGCCAAACAAAAATCACCATCTCCAGAGTGAAAATTTGATATGGCTGCCAACTTTGATTGTGGAAAAACTAGCACTTTCCTTAAAAAGAGAAGCTAAAAAGTCCAGCAATGAAGAACTAGGGGCAATCAAAGAATCAATATAATTTTTCAGGGCCAAAATTGAGAATATTTTCCATTTACTCTTGTAAATCCTCTTAGTGGAATCTTTCTGGGAGGACAAAAACACATGATAAACAGGGGAAGAGAGCCTGGGCTGTCTAGCTATTAAGAGAAAGTACAGTTTTGTACCTACCATAAATGTAGATGTTCGAGTGCTAATACAGCTGCAGTCATAACAGATGGGTTCTCCTGCCGTCAGGCGAGTCCTCGGTCGGCCGAATTCCAAAGTCTAGGTCCGGCGTCGGATGTCGTCGCTTCTTCCCTGACGTCGGTGCGACAGGGGTATAAAAGAACCAGCCGATGCCATTTTCTTCAGTTTTTCTTGCCCCAGATGTCAGGTGCCCCCAGAAGGAAGGCAATACATAAAATTATGTAATAATGCAATGCAATATAATCAAAGACCAGTAGTTGCAAGCAAATACACCATAAAAGAAGACCCCTAGAGGGGAAGAAGGGAGGGAAACCTGGATTGCAGCTGTATTAGCACTCTAACATCTACATTTATGGTAGATACAAAACTGTACTATGTTCATCGTGCATACAGCTGCAGTCATAACAGATTGGTAGAATCCCAAAGCTAAGAAAGGGGTGGTAGGCACTATGTGGAGCTAGGAGGAGCCAAAATGTCCTGCAAGACTGCAGTGGCAAAGCCTGCTCTAGATTTGGAGTATAATGGTAGGTTGTAGTGCTTAGAGAAGGTATGCACAGAACTCCAAGTGGCTGCTTCTAAGATATCCTTGGTAGGAACTCCTCTGAGGAAGGCTGCAGAGGTGGCTGTGGCCCTGGTAGAATGAGTTCTAATGTCTGTAGGTACAGTTTTTCCATGAAAGGAATAGCAAAAGCGTATGCAGTGGGCTATCCATTTTGAGATTGTCTGTTTGGATACTGACTTTCCTTGAGCTCCTACCGCATAGGCCACAAAAAGCTGTTCTGATTTTCTGAAAGGCTTTGTTCTGTCCAAATAATAGCGCAGTTGTCTGTGGATGTCCAAGGAATGCAGTAATCTCTCCCCTTTGTTTTGAGGATTAGGATAAAAAGTAGGTAAATGTATGGCCTGATTTAAAGCTACCCTGGATACCACTTTAGGCATAAAGGACAGGTTGGTACGTAATGAAACTCTGTCCTGAGGGAAGATGATAAAAGGCTGGACAGCCATGAGAGCCTGTAGTTCTGAAACTCTACGAGCTGAAGTGATAGCCAGGAGGAAAGCTGTTTTCCAGGACAAATATGGTAAACTGATGAGGCAGCTGGCTCAAAAGGAGGCAAAGTCAGTTTTTCCAGAATGAAATTAAGATCCCAAGCAGGTATTGGTTGTTTTCTTGGAGGTCATAAATTCTTAGCCCCTCTGAAGAACTGTCTTAGTAGAGGGTGAGAGAATAAAGGTGGATCAGTGTTATATTCTGCAGAAATGGCTGAGGCATGGATTTTGATGGAGGAGAACGAAAGTCCACTGCTTAGCAGTTCAGCCAAATATTGTAGTATTTGAGGTAAATTCAGTTTTCCAGGGCACTGGCCCTTTTTCTCATTCCAAACACAAAAACGTTTCCATTTTGCAGAGTAAGCTTTTCTAGTTGATGGCCTTCTGGCCTCCAAAATGACATCCTGCACCTCCTTGGAGAGCAGGGCCTGCTGCGATGCTAAAGAATCTTCCATGCGGCTAGATTGAGTGTTTTCAGCTGACTGTGAAGAGTTTTGAAGCTGTGATGAGTCAGAAGAAGAGGCATTAGAGGCAGGGTCCATGGTGGGGAATGCGTCAGGCTCCTCAGGAGTGGGTACCAGTGTTGCCTTGGCCAGTCTGGAGCAATGAGGATCATCTTTGGTCTGTCTGCTCTGGTCTTCAATAGGACTTTGGGCAGCAGAGGAAGAGGTGGGAAGGCATAAACTGTCATTGATGTCCAACTGAAAGAGAGAGCGTCCACTCTCCAGGCCTTTGGATGGAAGATCCTTGAGCAGAATTTTGTCAGTTGATGATTTTTGTGGGAGGCAAAGAGATCTATGTCTGGCCTTCCCCATTCATGGATTATTTCTGTAAAAACTTTTGGATGCAACTTCCATTCATGTGGATCTGTCATATTCCTGCTTAGGTTGTCTGCCAGCGTGTTTTCCTTGCCTGGCAAGAACTGTGCTTGTAGTTCCATTTGTAAGTCCATGGCCATTATCCAAAGTGACATGGCCAGTCTGCATAGGGGATAAGAATGTGTTCCCCTGCTTGTTTATGTACCACAAAACTGTGGTGTTGTCTGTTCTTATCAATAGCTGACCTGGTTGTAGAAGGTCCTTGAAAGCTGTAATAGCATTTATCACTGCTAGCATTTCTTTTTGATTGATGTGAAGGTGCTTTTCTTTTTGGGTCCATTTGCCCTGAATGCACCGGTCTGTCATGTGCGCCCCCCAGGCGTAGCCCGAGGCGTCTGTTGTGATGACTTGATTTGCTTGAGGCTTGCTGAATGGAAGACCTGTGTTTGTTTGGCATGCTTGAGCCCACCACAGAAATTCCTTTTGCAGACATGGAATTAGTGGTATTACTGTTTCCAAACTGTGGCTGTGTTGAGACCCTATGTTTTTTAGGTACCATTGTAGTTTTCTCATATGCAGCTTTGCACATGGGATTAATAAGATGCAAGATGCCATGAATCCCAGAGCCTGCAGGATTTTCCTTGCAGTCAGCCTGGTGCAATTTGCCAGTGTTCTGAAGTATTGAATTAGTTGCCCCTGCTTTTCTGGCGTGAGGTAGGCCATCTGGGTGTTTGTGTCCAAATTGGCACCCAGGAAAATTATCTTCCGAGAGGGTATTAGTCTTGATTTCTCTTTGTTGACTGTGTATCCTAGAGAGTTTAATAACATTATTACATAAGCCAGATGTTTCAGAAGAATGTGCTTGCTGTCCGCTTGGATCAGGCAGTCGTCCAAATAAGGGTATATTTGTATACCTTGAAGTCTGCAGTAGGCAATTACTGAAGCCAGGCATTTCGTGAATACTCTGGGTGCAGTAGATAAACCAAAGGGCAATGCAGAGAATTGATAATGGGTTGAACCTGCAAGAAATCTGAGGTATCTTCTGCAATTTTGTCCGATTGGGACATGCAGGTATGCCTCCTTGAGGTCCAATGTTACCAGCCAAGACTCCTTGCCCAGCATGGGAAGAAGTTGCTGTAGAGTGAGCATCTTGAATTTTGGTACGAGTAGGAATGTGTTTAGAATGGAAAGATCCAAAATAGGTCTCCAATCTTTTCCCTTCCTTGGCACCAGAAATAGCCTGGAATAAAAACCTTGACCTTGTTCGTGTGTAGGTACCTCTTGAATAGCTTTCATGTTTATAAGATCTGAAATTTGCTTTTGTGCCTCTGCCCTTTGATTGTGTGGCAGGTTTGGCAAGCCTTTCATTTTTGGAAGGGTATGAAAATGGAATTTGTAGCCTCTGTTTATAATGTTCAGGATCCATTTGTCCTTTGTGACAATATGCCAATTTTTTGAGAATAGTGCCAGCTTTCCTCCTAAGGGGGCTGCCATTTCAGACCTGGTTGGCATGCAAAGGGGAAAGTCATTGGTTTTGCTTTCTGAAAGATTGCGAGTTGTCCTCACCACCTCTTTGTGTAGGAGCTTGCCAGTGTCGGCCTCTGTACGAGCCTTGTGTTTGTCCCCTGCCCCTCGGGCGCCTGTATCTGCCTCTTTGGGGTCTGTCTGTGGCAGGAAAGGACCAGTTTTTGGAAGGCCAATTTCTACTAAAACGTGGGGGTTGAACCTGCAGAAATTCTTTCACAGTTTGCATTGATTTAGCCTTTTCCTCCATTTTCCGTAATACTTCCTAAGCATTTGCCCCAAATAGTACATCCTTTTGAAGAGGGGTGTCTAGTAATTTAGCTTTGACATGATCAGGCAAGGCTTGTTCCTTGAGCCAGGCATGCCTACGTATGACTGAGCCTGTAACAGCAGCTCTACATGAGGCCTCTAGAGCATCAAAACCACATTGTAAGTTATGTTTACCCACTTGTTCTGCACTATGCATCAAATCCTGCAACTCCTTCATGTCTGGTTGTTCAGGTTGTGACATTTTACTTTTCAATTGAGATAACAGAAACTGTTGGTATTTGAGCATATGAAACTGACAGTTTAAGGCCCTCATGGATAAGGTAGCCGAGGTATATACCTTTTTTCCCCACCTTTCTAAGGATCTGGAATCTCTCTCAGAAGGCAATGGGTTTTTGGCAATGGAGGCCTTAACTCCCTTGGGCCCCTATGAGATGGTTTCTAGGTCAGCAGCATGGCTTTTGTATAGAAACTGGTGTGAGACAGGAACCCTGTAGTACCTGTCAGGCTTAACTGGAGCTGGAGGAAGAGAGTCCAGGTTAAGGCAGGCCTCCGAGTAAACATCATCTAGGATGTTCAGGACAGGAGGTATAGCCAGAGACCTGTGTTGGGGTAACAAAAGAAATTCCCTGAGCCTTTTCTAGGAATCTGAATAATCCTGGCCTTCCCAGTGGAAGTGTTCCCTTAAGGTATGCAGAGTTTCACCAAATGAGTAATCCTCGGGAGATACAGAAGGAATAGATTCCTCTGCATCAGAGTCTTCAAAAGGGGAGTAAGACGGTTCCTGATAATCAGAGTGCTCTGAAATAATGGAGCCCTGATCAGAGGAGGGGGAATCTTCCTCCACTCTGGGTCTTTTGTCCGGAGGTGGCTGAGCACCTCTGATAAGAGTAATTAAATCCTCAGCCATTTTAAGCATCTGTTTCTTAGGCATGGGGCCTGGAGATGGGCCCTGTGTAGCTGGTCTCTTAGGGTGCATGGTGGCTTTAGACTTGGTGAAAGCCTTGGAGAAAGAAGAGGAAGGTCTGAAGACACCTTGAGTGGAGGTGGGCCTGTCCACATTCTGTGTTTCAATGCCAAGCGTGGCTTCGTATCTGTAGTCAGGGTGTGGGCCGAGGAGCCTGCGACCTCGGGTACAGGAGACACCGCCAAAGATGTGTCGTCGGTAATCAGGGGCTGTGTAGGCGCCTCGCTGAGAACCGGACCACGTGTAGTCGGCTTTGGCGTGGTGTCGGTAGAGGCCGCGGACCTCGAGTTTCGGTCCTTGTCTTTGCGTTTTTTAGACAAAACCGGAGATGGGGTATCCGACGACATAGTATAGTTAAATGCTTTTCCAAAATAATGCTGGGCGAACTCCGCCCGACACTTAATAGTGCGTTTGTTGAATGTAGCACAAAAGCGACAGACTGAGACGTCATGGTCTGGGCCTAAACAAGGTATACAGAGGGAATGGAAATCCTTATGCGGTATTTGCTTCCCACAAGAAATACAATTATTAACTTTGTCTGACATCGGTCTGAGGCAAGAAAAAGTTTCCCCAACGGGGTACTTAGCTTTTAAGAAGACTTCGGTTCCAAATTTTTTTGTAATCTCAGGAGCTGGCCGACCGGCACTTGCGAACTGCTTCTGCTTCGGGCACCGCACGGCAAGAAAGACTGAAGAAAATGGTGTTGGCTGGTTCTTTTATACCCCTGTTGCACCAACATCAGGGAAGAAGCGACGACAACCGACGCCAGACCTAGACTTTGGAATTCGGCCGACCGAGGACCCGCCTGACGGCAGGAGAACCCATCTGTTAGGACTGCAGCTGTATGCACGATGAACATCTGGAGAAACCAGATGGTAAGTTTGAAGCCTGGGATACTGGGATGCTATATCCCAAAGGGATGTGAGAGAAGGTCTGGACTTGGGCCCAGTATCCAAGGAAAATAAGGATGAGACCAAAGGAAGGGGAACCACACCTGGCGAGCCTAAAAAGGAACAATGAAGATAAGAGTCTTCAACCGACTGGCTTTCTGTAAGAATTTTTGGAATCAGAGGTAGTGAGGGATAAGCATAAAGGAGACCGGAGGGCCAAACTTAGACTAGAGCATTGCTCGTTGATTCCCCTAAGGGGGATCAGGGCAAAATCCCTGCTGCATTTGTTGTTGTGGGGAACTGCAAAAAGACTTCAGCAAGGATGGCCCCAATATCGGAAAATCTCCTCTGCCACTATTTGGTTGACAGACCACCGTGAGGCATCAAAAGGGACCTGTGGACTTTAGTTTGCTAGTACGGTGGATTTCCCCAGAATGTGCACTGCCGCTAGAAAGCGGTTGGAGGTGATCACCCACTGGCACACACTCATACCTTCGACACACAGAATAAGAATGGGGTCCCCATCACTGCTTGTTGATATACCTAACTACAAACATGTCAGTTTGGATGGCAATGGTCCCCAGGGGGTCAGTATCTTGAAATGCCTGCAACATTAAAAGGACTGCTCTCATCTCCAGGACGCTGGTATGCAAAGTGGTTTCTTGGGGGTACCACATACCTTACACCATCCTTCCCAAGAAATGCCCCCCACCACACACTAGGGAGGTGTCCATGGTCACTGTGGCCACTGGGGGATACAAAATGAAGGGGCGACCTATGTAAATGTCATCCAACTGGATCCACCAAAGAAGATGGTGTCTGCGTACTGGAATAAGTGACTGGAAAGGACAGACCACTGAACAGCTAGTCCACTGCAGAACACACATATAGTAATGTGATAATGGGACAAACTATGGAAGCTGCCATGGAACCCAGATCCTGAAGGACAAGTCTGGCTGGAAGAGCAGGATATGATAAAATCTGTTGCACCTGGAACTTAATCGTACCTATAAGATGAATAGGTATAGAAGCAATCTGACTTACTGTGTTCAAATGAGCACCAATAAACTGCAAGTTCTATACTGGTTGTAGTTTGGATTTGGAAATGTTGACTGTAATGCTTAATGTTTGGCAAATTTGGAGCAGTCCCAGGAATGTTCTAGAAGATGCCTGGTTGAGCCAGTTAGGAGCCATTCAAGAGCCAGTCTTCTAAGTGTGGAAACACTCGGAATTCTTGCAGTCTTAGGTGAGCTGCCATCATTGCCATACATTTGGCAAACACCCTGGGGGCTGTGATGAGTCCAAAGGGCAGGGCTCTGAACTGCTAGTGGCTGGCTCCCAAACAAAAGCACAGGTATCATCAGGAGACTCTGTTCATTTTGATATGATACTACTCATCCTGAAGATCAACTGAGCATAGCCAATCATCTTTGTGTAAGACAGGCAGAATGGACTGAACCGTGACCATTCAGAACTTTGATTTCCTCACATATTGACTCAGATTGCTTACTGCTTGGTTCCAAAATTGGTCTTGGGTCCCTTGCTTTTTTTGGCACTAAAAAGAACCACAAGTAAGTTCCGAATCCTGTTTGGTCTCGTGAGACAACCTGGATGACTTTCTTGTCCAGCAACTTCTGAATCTCTTAAGCTGTAACTTCTCTCTGACTGGGTGGAACGTCCGAAAGCTTTCGTCTTTTGGATGGGGGAGTCTGGAAAAATGGTACGAAATAACCTCTGAATATTATTTTTAGCATAAAGACATTGCAGGGTAAAATGAAACTCGCAACAACAACACAACCACCACTGAACTACTCCAGCAAACCAAGACAGCTGTAAGATGGTAAAAGGCAGCCAAAAAACATTCAACAATCAGTAAATTGTTTCTTACTGTGAATGTTTTTTGGTTGCCTTTCACCATCTTACAACTGTCTTGGTTTGCTGGAGGAATTTGGTGGTGGTTGTGTGCTGTTCTGTTATTTTTAGCACATAAGAGGTGAGCAGTCGGGCCACCTTTCAGGAGCACTGAAGGGGTCTATCCAGGAAGGAATCTCTGAAATCCTGGTTTTGCAGGCCTCCTCTGCCACAGGGACGGTGTCTTCTATTTGAACTACCTCTGGAGGAGTTGTCTCCACATGAATCATGGAAAGATCTCCGGGATTTATGGAACCATATTTTCTTGCTTCCTCTTTGAATCTGTGAAAAGGATCGCTGAGGGGTAGAAGAGCAAATCCCTGGTGTCTTTCCTTCATGTTCACTGCAGGAAAGTGTCTCTTTCACAGAAGGGCCAAAGATGCTCCATCAAAAGGAGCACTGATAAAAGAAGACTTGAAGGCTCCACGAAGTCACACAGTTGCATATAGGTGCATCTCCGTATGGCAATACCTGAACCAGCTGCCCGTGTGGGATCCTCTGCAACATGTGAGATCAACCTCATGGATGCAATGGAAATATAATGTCTGCGGAGGACTATAAAAGATCATCCTCACAACTAGCCACTCTATTTTCAATGTGTCCATGCTGAGGAATGATTAGTTCAACAGAATCTGCATCATTCCATGCCCAGCAAGATAGCAGGTCGATGAGCTCATTGGCTGGGGAGTCACCAAAGACATAGATGGAACAGCACCAAAAGCTTCCAGAAATACTGACTCCTTCAGGGAAGGATCATCTGAAAACCACCACGTTTCTGTAAAAGGATCTCCACAATGTCTCCAAATAAGATGTCATAAAGGTGATGATCTGGGGACCCTTCCCCCTCATCGAATTAAGTATCTTTGGTGAGAGATTCCATGGGGGAATCTATGCGTCTCCTTTCACACGTATTCCTATGGTGAATTTCCTCAGTGGGATGCTCTGGGAAGATGTCTGAAGAGAGGAGAAGTTACTCTAAGGGAATTGTCTGGACTCTTGGATGAGAGGACACCCTATCCAATACTTTGAAGGTAGACGGACCAGGAGAATCTGTAGCTGGGTCACACCGGAGCAGAGACTTCCAAAGCAAACAACCCATGACTCTGTCTGGATCTGTGTCTTGAGGAGGGAAAGTACAGTTTTGTACCTACAATAAATGTAGATGTTAGAGTGTATACCCTGCTGCAGTTCAGTTATCACACTTGGGTTAGCCTGCCGTAAGGCGGTCCTGCAGTCGGCCCGAATTCCAAAGTCTTGGTCCGGTGGTGTATATATATATATATATATATATATATATATATATATATATATCTACACATATAGCTATATGAAAATAAAACAAAACCCTTAGGCAAAAGCAAATGCACCACAGAGGTAGTATAGGATAGAGTGGTAGAGATAAGTTCAGCTAGTTCAGAGGGGATGGAGGGAGGGTAACCTGGACTGCAGCAGGGTATACACTTGAACATCTACATTTATGGTAGGTACAAAACTGTACTATGTTCATCGTGTTACCCTGCTGCAGTCATCATACTTGGGTAGAATCCCAAAGCTAAGGATGGGTGGTGGAGTCAAACAGGGTTAGAGGAGGCTAGAAGGCCCTGCAAAACTGCAGTGGTTAAGCCAGCTCTAGTCTTAGAGTAAAGTGGTAAGTGGTAATGTTTGGTGAAGGTGTGTACTGAACTCCAAGTTGCAGCTTCCAGAATAACCTTGGTTGGCACCCCCGTGAGGTAGGCTGTAGATGTAGCTGCTGCCCTGGTAGAGTGGGGCCTTATGCTAGCAAGAACTGGTTTTCCATGGTGGGTGTAGCAAAAATGTATGCAATATCCTATCCATTTGGAAATGGTCTGTTTTGAGACAGCCTTTCCTTGTGATGCTGTAGCATAAGATACAAAAAGCTGGTCATATTTTCTGAAAACCTTAGTTTTATCCAAGTAGTAACGTAGCTGCCTGTGAACGGCCAAGGAATGTAGGAGTCTTTCTCCTTTGTTCTGTGGATTTGGAAATAAGGTGGGTAAAATGGATGGTTTGATTTAGAGCCACACTGGATACCACCTTAGGCATAAAGGAGGGGTTAGTTCATAGAGAAACTCTGTCTGGGTGAAAAATGAGGAAAGGCTCTACTGCCATTAGTGCCTGAAGCTCTGAAACTCTTCTTGCTGAAGTGATTGCGAGCAGGAGGGCAGTCTTCCATGACATAAACTTTAAGTCAGCTGAGAAAGCTGGCTGAAAAGGAGGCAGCGTAAGTTTTTCCAGAACAAAGTTGAGGTCCCATGTAGGTGTTGGTGCTCTCCTGGGAGGTCTAATGTTTTTGGCCCCTCTGAGAAACTGCCTTAGAAGTGGATGTGAAAATAAGGGAGGAACCGTGTTGTAGTGAGCTGAAATAGCCGAGGCGTGGATTTTAATAGATGAGAAAGAAAGCCCTTTGTGCAGCATCTCAGTTAAATATTGCAAAATCTGAGGTATGTCAGGCCGAAGGGTATTTTGGCCTTTAGCTTGGTTCCAGGCGCAAAACCTTTTCCATTTGTCTGAGTAGGCTTTCCTGGTGCTGGGCCTCCAGAATAACATCCATAACAGCTTGTGAGAGAGGAGCTGGCTGGTTGCTTAGGTGATTTGCCATGCAGCCAAGTTTAAGGTTTTGAGTTGGCTGTGTAGAATCGGATTGTCTTGCTGTGTGAGCAGATGGGTAATTTGTGGTAGAATCCATGGCGTGCCCTGGGCCATATTCCTTAATAGTGGGTACCAGTGCTGGTGTGGCCAGTCTGGGGCAATGAGTATCATTCGGGGTCTCTCCATCCTGACTTTCAGCAGCACCTTTGTGAGAAGGGGTAATGGAGGAAAGGCATATACTGTCAGCATTTTCCAACTGAATGCGAGTGCGTCCACTTTCCAAGCTTGATGGTGAAAAGTCCTTGTGCAAAATTTTGTTAGTTGACAGATTTGGGGGCTGGCAAATAGGTCTATGTCTGGGAGCCCCCATTTTTGAGTTATCATTGCAAATACTTGTGGATCCAGTTTCCACTCGTGGGGATCCATGATGTTTCTGCTTAGATCGTCTGCCAATGTGTTCTTTTTTCCTGGCAGGAATTGAGCTTGTAATTGAACTTGGTAAGCCAGTGCTGTGTTCCACAAGGTCATTGATTGCCTGCACAGAGGGTAGGAGTGTGTACCCCCTTGCTTGTTTATGTACCACATTACTGTGGTGTTGTCTGTTCTTATAAGCTGTCCTGGATGTAAGAGGTCCTTGAAGGCTGTCAGAGCATTTTGTACAGCTAGCATTTCTTTTTGATTGATGTGCAGATTCCTTTGATCTGCAGTCCATATGCCTTGAATGCACCATCCTGCCATGTGTGCCCCCCAGGCATAGTCCGATGCATCTGTTGTCATAGTTTGCCTGGCTGGGGGTAAGATGAAAGGCTAACCCTTGTTGAGGTGACATGCCTGTGACCACCACAGGAACTCCTGTTGAAGGCAGGGAATGAGAGGTATCATTGTTTCCAAGCTGTAGCTGTGTTGAGTCCATACACTTTTTAGGTACCATTGTAATTTCCTCATATGCAGTTTTGCAAATGGTATTAGTAGTATGCAAGATGCCATGAAGCCCAAGACCTGCAGAATTTTTCTTGCAGGGAGTTGGGTCTTTGTTGCCGTTGCTCTGAAGTATTGAGTTAATTGTAGTTGTTTGTCTGGCGTCAGATAAGCCATGTGGGCCGTTGTATTCAAGCTGGCACCCAGGAATGTCATATTTTGTGAGGGCACTAGTTTGGATTTCTTTTCGTTTACTGTGTACCCTAGGCAACTTAGAAGATGTTTTACAAAAGCCAGGTGTTGTAAGAGAATGTCCTTGCTTTCTGCTTGGATGAGGCAGTCGTCCAGGTATGGGTATATTTGAATTCCTCTTTGTCTACAGTATGGAATTACTGGTGCCAGGTATTTTGTGAAGACCCTGGGCGCAGTAGATAAGCCAAAGGGCAATGCAGAAAATTGGTAATGGGTTGAACCTGCAATGAAACGGAGGTATCTTCTGCAATTTTGTCTGATAGGGACATGCAGGTATGCCTCCTTGAGGTCCAACGTTACTAGCCAAGCTTTCTTGCCCAACATGGGAAGAAGCTGCTGTAGTGTTAGCATCTTGAATTTGGGTACTTGCAAGAAGGTGTTTAAAATTGAAAGGTCCAGAATGGGTCTCCAAGCATTGTCCTTTCTGGGGACTAGAAAGAGCCTTGAGTAAAATCCTTGGCCTTGCTCCTGTGTAGGTACCAGTTGAATGGCTCTCATGTCCATGAGAGCTGTAATTTGTTTGTGTGCCTCTGCCCAATGATTTTGTGGCAGGTTTGGCATTCCTTTTATCCTTGGCAAGGTTTGGAAATGGAATCTGTATCCTTGTGAGATAATGTCTAGGACCCATTTGTCCTTTGTGATGATGCGCCAGTTGTCTGCAAAAAGTGCTAATTTTCCTCCCAAGGGAGCTGCCAAGAGAATTTTGCTTGGCAGCTTGAGGTATAAGTCATTGTGCTTGCCTTCTAGTAGTTTGTGGCCTGTCTTCTCCTCCCTTCTGTGTTGCAGTGCCCCACTGGCGGGGTTTGTAAGGGATTTGTGCTTGTCCTCATCTTTTGTTTTATTTGAGACATTAGGAATTGCTGGTATTTAAGCATGTGAAATTGACAATTTAGTGCTCTCCTAGCTAGAGTAGCTGAGGTGTAAACCTTCTTCCCCCACTTATCTAGTGCTCTGGAGTCCCTTTCAGAAGGTACAGGATTTTTAGCCATAGAAGCCTTAGCCCCCTTGGGACCCTGGGAGATTGTCTCTGGATCAGCAACAGGACTTTTGTATAGGAATTTGTGCGAGTCAGGCACTCTATAGTATCTCTCTGGTTTGGCTGGAGCAGGAGGCAGAGAATCTAGATTTAGACTAGATTCTAAGAAAACATCATCCACAATGTCCAAAATTGGGGGGATAGCAAGGGGTCTGTGCTGGGGGAGTAAAAGAAACTCTCGGAGCCTTTTCTTTGAGTCGGAGTAGTCCTGACCTTCCCAGTGGAAATGTTCCCTCATGGTATGTAAGGTTTCCCCACAGGAATAATCTTCAGGGGGAGAAGCTGAGGGAATGGAGTCTTCAGCATCAGAATCTTCATAAGGTGGAAAGGAGTAATCCTGTTCCTCAGTGGAGCCTGGGGAAACAGACACTTGATCAGAGGAGGCATAATCCTCCTCTTGTCTAGGCCTTTTGTCGGGGGGGGGGGGTTGGGAACCCCTGATCAAAGAAATTAAATCTTCAGCCATTTTAAGCATCTGTTTCTTAGGCATAGGACCTTGACCTGGAGACTGAAGAGTAGTCTTTTTTGGTTTTAGAGGAGTCTTAATCTTAGCATAAGATTTTATGGTGAGAGTAGTCGGTCTGAAGACACCTTCAGACACCGAAGGGGTTTCTACAGCACCGGCTTCTCCTACTGCAATGTCGTCGGTAAGGCCTAAAGAAAATGGCTGCGTCGGCCTAGAACTCTCTGTTGGAGTGGCCGAAGCAGTCTGGGGATCCAATTCAGCGGTAGCCAGGGGCTGCGTAGGCACCTCACTGAAAACCGGAGAACCGGCGACCGGCCCAGCCAAGGCCTTGGAGTCTGGCTTGGATCTAGGCTGCCTTTCTTTATCTTTGCATTTTTTATGCACGCCGGTAGTAGTTTGCTCCGACGGCATAGTGTAATTAAATTTCCTGCGAAATCAAAGCGCCGCTTAATAGTTCGCTTATTGAACCTAGCACAAAACCGACCACCAGTGACGTCGTGGTCTGGGCCTAGGCAATGTATACAAAAAGAATGAAAGTCCTTATGAGGTATTTGCTTCCCACAAGAAATGCAATTGTTAACTTTTTCTGACATCGGACTGAGGCAAGAAAAGGTTCCCCAATGGGGTACTTAGCTTTGAAGACTTCGGACTGAAACTCTATTCGAAAATCTCAGGTGCCGGCCGACCGGCACTTGCGAACGGCTTCTGCTTTGGGCACCGCGTGGCAAGAAAGACTGAAGAAAATGGCGTCGTATGCCTCTGATATACCCCTGGCACTCTGACGTCAGGGAAGAAGCGACAGCAACCGACGCCGGACCAAGACTTTGGAATTCGGGCCGACTGCGGGACCGCCTGACGTCAGAATAACCAAGTGTGATGACTGCAGCAGGGTAACACGATGAACATCCAGACACGAGCTATCTACCGCCAAAACGTCGATAGGCAAGAATGGCTCTGACAGCATTAGGGAAGATCACTGGCCCCACAAACCCAATGCCATTGCTTCAGCTCAGTGACTCATTTCGTTCTGAGGGTATAGGAGCAGAACTAGTCAGGGACACGGAGTCTGACAATGGCTCTCATGGAACTCCCAAATCTGAGGGCTCCAAAACAGAAGGATGGATTGGAGAAGGAGATACAACTATAAGTGAGGTGGAAGGGAGGCTTACGGATCCAGTGGAAGATGGAGATGGTATAACCCCCATTTGGATCTAAGCTCTGAGGAGCTTCCTCATCATCCTATCCACTTCAGCTTCAGAAAGACTCCTTGAGGAATTGACAGATGAGGTAGTGGACTGAGGTCTGGAATGCTTCCTCTGGGTCTACATGAGAGGGGAGTGGAGATGAAGAGAAACTGGATCACAAACAACTCAGGTGAGTGAGTTCTAAGAGTTTTAGAAATTCCAGAAATCTGATCTGAAAAGCTTGGATCCGTAGGTTTGAGATGGAGAGCTTCCGAAAATAAATATCAGATCTGAGGTCTTCAGGTCTGAAATTTTCCTCTTCAGACCCACTGAAGTTGGTACGGAGGATCTTTGTATCTTTTGCTGAGGCTCCAAGGTCGAAGTCTTAGGAGACTTAGAAGGGAACCTTTTCCTATGCTGCAGCGGAGCCTTAGTATGCTTGCTGAGGGTTTGAGCCCTGGAATATGAAGAGGGCAATAATCCTTTGAGAACTAGGTTATTCCTCCCATCTGCAACAGGCCCAGAGATGAACGCAGCACAGACTGAAGTTTGTATTAAGGTACGCTGCCCCTAAATAGTAAACGCACTCCCTGTAGCATCTGAATTTGGGATTTTGTGCCCACAGAAGTGCATTTTTTGAATCCTATCAGGTTACTCTCAGCCATAACTCTTTACCAAAAAAAAAAAGAAAAAAAGAAAAAGGTGTCTGTCTGTGTGTGTGTGTGTGTGTGTGTGTGTGTGTGTGTGTGTGTGTAAGAAAGAGAGACTACCAACAATGGTAGTAAGAAATACCCGACAATAGGGTAGGAAAAGAAGGGAAAGGGGGGGGGAAAGTACCACGATAGTATACAAGAAGTTTTACCTTACAAAGGTAAGACAACAAACGACACATAAAATAAAAACCCCATAAAGCTAAGGAAATAAAGGGGAGAGTAGCTATGAAAAT
The DNA here is from genome assembly GCF_019279795.1 of Protopterus annectens. Taxonomy (NCBI): domain Eukaryota; kingdom Metazoa; phylum Chordata; order Ceratodontiformes; family Protopteridae; genus Protopterus; species Protopterus annectens. The sequence continues at coordinate 880,729,801 of NC_056727.1, forward strand.
ATATTAAAGGTTATTTAAAGATAATGAAATTTATATAATAAAGACATTTTGAGAAAATGCACTCACAAAACACGAACTATCTTTAACAGACTGCTCAGAGAGAGGATCCACGTGCAAGATGGCAGCAAACAAGATCTGAGGTACTGTGGGCAAACTAAGGCATTATGGGTAGAGGGATGAATTCAAGAGTTGGATCCAAAGTTTGTGGAATGCTGCAGAGTTGTATCAGAGGTCAGATCCGTAACCCATACAGTGAGGAAGAATGAAAAGGACATCATCCAATCATCAAGCCAGTTAAAAAGAAGAATATTTAAACTCAAGGGAGAAAGGAAAAATGGAAATAACTCCAGAGGTATACTTCAGATTTTGCATACCAATTAGTCTTAATTACAGAAGGAAAAAAGGGAAGTAGAGGATAAAGAGGGAGAAATAAAAGAATACCTAGAATAATAATGCTACCCAAAGTTAGGTGAAGATGATGGGAGAAGACATGCAGCATAAATATTGGAAAAAGTAGTCAGGGAGACCAGGAAAAATCAAAAGTCAGGGAAAACAATCAGATAGTGTACCAAATGAGATGCAGAAAATAAAGGCAAACAGAGAATGCCAAGGTTTGTACGCAAATGTTCAATAAAGTCTTTATGACAATCATAGCATAGCAATTAGCCACAATGATGCCTGTACACATATGCCCAAAAAATTGGGGGGGGGATCAGGGCTAGATCTAGATGCAGATCTTTTTAATATGGAAGAAAATCTCTATGAACCGAGGTACGAAATAGACACCATAGGAAAACAATCCTGTGAGAAGTTAAACAAGACTTTTGTATGTTCTCCTAGAATCATTGTCTGTGAAGAAGCTTTCTTACCAGGAAAGATATTCCTGACACTTTGGAAAAGGACTCTAAAAAGATAAGCAAGTCATCTAAATAAGGAAAAATGTGAACACCCTGCAGTCTGCAGCAAGCTATCACAAAAGCCATACACTTGGGACAATGAATAGACCAAAGATTAACAGAGAAACATGACAATGTGATAAAGATGCAGAAAAGCTTTAGAAATAACAGAAATCTGAATGTATAGGAATGTGATTATATGTATCCTTTAAACTTAAGATCACCAGAACTCAGAGGAGGAATAAAAGGTAACCAGTTTTTAAGGATAACATTTTGAACTCTGGCACCATCACAGACAAGTTCAGAAAGAACGAGAACTGGTCTATAAATCTTCCTTCTTTTATACTAGAAATATTCTTGAATAAAACTCTATTCCTGAGGAGGCGGGACCACTTCTATCACCCCGAGATAGCAGGTAAGTTGCTAAAAGACAGGAGAGAAAGAGGAACTTGGTCTGGCAGATGAGGGGGAATCCCTTGAAAAGGAGGAAGAAACTCCCACTGTTATCTTTTACTTTCAGAAACCATCTGTCTGAAACTATTCATTGCCAAAGAGAGAAGTGGAGGTTCAGATTTTCTGAAAGGACTAAGGGTTTGCCAGTGCTGGAAGGGTCAGGGAAGTTGTGTAGACAGTCATTCAGAATTATTACGCTGTCCTTTGCTCAGTGGAGGGAGTACTCCTTTCCTTTTTGGAACCTCACTGCCACTGCTTTTTAAATGTTTGCTTACCAGCAGCTTGCTGTATTTGTTTATTTTGCTTTTTGAAAAAAGTTATATGGTAGCATTAAATCACTCGATACACTTGGAGATGGAAGACAGAAAAATGTGAGATCCCTTCAAGTCAGCTTACCTCTATCAAACTTTTTAAGAATCTCTGAAGAAGACTATTCAAAAACTCGCTATGAAAGGGAGAATTCAAAATTTCCACTCTGACATCTTCTGGAAGGGTTTGAGTACTCAACCAAGCAAACCTCCTCATAACAGTTGCAGTCGCAGCAGCCCAAGAAGTGGCATTAGCTAAAACAAACACATTTCAAATATTGGGTAGCTACTTGAGGCACAGAAGCAATCAGGTTATACAAACTTTTTTTCTTAGAGGAAACAGATGCCAAAATATTCCTCATGTTCTCAAAATAGGCAAGCATAAACTTTTAACATGTGGCCTTTTTTAACACGTGAGCTTGACAGTTAAGAATTCTAAAAATATTCCCATCCTTGTCAGAAGGAAAGGGATTGGTATTAATGAAATGTTCATCAGCTAATGGGTTCACTAAAGCAATACCTGCTGAGTCTGATCTGGGATAAGTGTACAAAAAAAATTATAAAACTGAGGAGTGCATACAATCCGCTTTCTTGTGGTGCACTTGACTGGCCAACAGCTGTGTTACAAGCTTTGACAAAAACATCCTCCAATGTTGAAAGCACAGGAAGAATTGGAATACTTTTTGGAAAATCCAGTAGTGAAGAATCATACTAGTACTTGAGGGACGGTGGAGAGTTATGTTCCCAATGAAACAACAAATTCATCCTGGAAATACTTTCAGAGAAAGAGAACCTTTCAAACGGGCTGGCATAGGCCACACACAGAATCTGAAACAGAAACCTAGAGAGAGACAATAGAATCTGTCCCTTCACAATCCTTTTGTGGTTCAAAAACTTGAACCTTTTCAGAAGATTAAGACTTTCCATCTCTTACCAGAAACAGTTAAACCAGAAGGGTCAAGACGCTGAACTAAACCTTGAGCTAAGCCCAATAAATCACTCCTGTCCAAAGTGATGGAGAAAACAGATGAAAGATCTATTTTTTTGCTTCTTTTTGACAGGAATTTCTGAAGCAGCAGGCTTGCTTTTGTCAGGAAAAACCTCCTTAGGGATATAGGCATAGCATTTTGACTAGGCAGAGGGGTACTCACTGTCCTTTCTCCCAGGACCAACAAGAGTGGCTCTCCATTGCCCTCCAGTGTCATTCCCAACAGCTGTGGAGGATGTGTCTAAACTACTGTCCATGGTGGCTGTAGGAGCTATACTAGAGGGAAGCAAGGAAACAGATAAATTGTCTTAGGAACCAGAAAAGGCGACAGCAGAGTCACCCATCTGTGACTGAGTCACTTTAGCAGCCTGCTGTGGTGGCAATGGCTGTTTTTCTTCTCCTTCTTTTTGGAGCTGGAAGAACAAAGGAACTGGTAAGTTGTTCCACGGTTAAGATGAAAAAGATGCCCTATTCCCATGGAAGATGGGTAGCAACAGTAGGTAAAACAGGTAAGAGCTTAAAAACTCACCAAAAAGCACAGCAATATGCACTTTAAACAGTTAACCCTCTCCCAAAAGTAAAACAACACAACCTTTACCAAAGAAAAATTTTATTAGATTAAATATCTTTTTCCACAAAAGTAAAAAGTAACACTCCCTGTTAAAAGCTACTAAAAGTCAGGACAGTCAATAAAACAAATTTTTCTGACCTGAAATTAATATTTGCACAGAAAAGGTTCAGCTGCTGTTATAAAAAGTAAACACAAAAATGAAAAGCTGGGAACCAACTCCACAAAGCATAATTTAATTCCAAAACAATAAAACACATTGATCGCTTTCATCCATAATAAGGTCTTCTTCAGAGCACAGTAACAGCCCTAGTGATCTATTTTACAGACACACACCAAGTCACATGACATACTAATCTCAGTTTGCTCAGTTGATTAATTAATATGACAACACTTGTTTATAAAACAGTTCACTTGGACTGTTACAGTGTTCTGAAGAAGTCCTTATTATGGATGAAAGCGCTCAACGTGTTTTGGAATTAAAATGTGCTTTGTGGAGTTGGTTCCATGTTCTAAGTTTTATATAAAGGTTTGTGAATTTACTGGTTACCATTCATCACCAATATGTCAGCTAGAGCATCTTGTCAAACCGCCAGCAATTTGCACCTACCTTTCAAGGATTTAATCTCTTCCACTGGAAATTTTTCACTTCTTTTGCAGCAATTTACTCAGCAAATTTCTGACCTGGATAAAGTTGTTACTAGAAGCCAAGACTTGGGTGCTAGTTATGGGAACAGCGATTTTACGTGGTCCAGCATTACACTGGCTCAGCATTTTCAGGGTAACCATACCAACAGAGCTCATCCAATGACAATGTTTTTTCATTAGTGACTAATGGGGCAGCAGCTTTTGGAGCAGTGTTCCCAGTGGGTTAGTAGTACCTTGCAGGATTGGTGGACTTAGTTGACATCTTCTGCTGAATGACGTTTTGGTTCTGACAGTACATTACAATCTCCCAGAACAGTTGATTTTCAGCTGAAATCGATTAATGAAAACTTGATGAATATCGAAGTTGCAACTAGAAAATGGCTACCTCTGGGATTATATTTGCGTCCAAAGGGTGCCTAAAGGGCTTTGCACATAGAAATATTCTACAGGACTGGTTAAGAGATTCAGAACTGCACAGAGAACTAGTGGATATGTTTAGCAGACATGGGTGTGAATGAATGGGTCTATTAATTAAAGGCCATGATAGAAAAATGGAAGGGCTACTTAGTACTATTACAAAACTTGATAAAAGCATTAATTCTGACTTGCTGTTTGCCTTGAAGAGTGAAGGATATTTTGGGAATTTTCAAAAAATTGATCAGATCATTTTGGAAGCCAGGAACAAAAAGACTTAAAAATTGCTGAGGAACAGCAAAGAACATGAGGTTGGGAGGGCCTATCCTTTACCACCAGTAACAAGGGTAATTAATAATTTAGGTAATTCCTCTGCTAACGATGCAGACAATATTGAGGAGTAACCTGGCGTTGGGGGGGGGGGCATCGATTATCAACTGGATGACCCTTTAGGCTTTCCCCCATTGAAGAGATCTGAGCGACTCATGAATTGCAGATAGGAAGGAATGAACCAACAACAAAAACAGACTTAATACAATCAAAGGTCAACCTACAAAGGGCAGAGGGGGACAGGGTTGAACATACCAGGCCCTTACAGACATTAGAAAACAATGGGATAGTATTAAATAAATGTGATGACTTTAAAATTTACAATTTCAGTGACACTCCAGTTTCTAGTGCATGGTTGGATTTGTTTGAAAAAGGACTTATTTTTCTACCAGCCAGAAAGACTAAAACCGCAGACATGCTTATTGATTTTAAACTGTTTGTGAGAAAATTAAACCTCTGTTTTTATTTTAGTCATAAGAACAACTACAGTTTTTCATCTAAACAATACTGCAAAAAAACCTAGTACTTCTAATCCCCCTAGTCATCCTATTTCTGTGTCTGAGATGATCTGTGAAGTGGAGATCAGGAAATATTATCCACCAAAGCAGTAAAAGGTGAAGAAAATGTAGCTGTATTGCTGAAGGCTCCAAGCATAAATGTAGAAATGTAGTAGGAAAAAATCCTCCTGTTCCACCACAGCTGTAAAAATGTTAAAAACAAACTTTAATCTTCAGTAAAAACAGGAGCACAGTAAAATTCCCTGATAAGCGCTTTCGGCTTACTAGCCTTCATCAGATCATATGTCTAGCTTTGCTCACCCTGAATTTAAAGACAGAATAAACCAATGTTCCAGACACAGTCATAACCAATGAAAACTCATTAGTTTGCATACAGCATATCTCCTGTGTCTTGCTGTGAGCCAATTATTATTGTATCTCAAGGTATCAAATGTCTGGTATCCTAGTGGCAGAACTATCCAATAGCAACAAAGTTCATGATTTGCATACAGCATAAATCCTGCTTCTTGTTATAGCCAATCATATTTATGCCTTCAAATATCCAATCTACAATTTTCCTGTAGCTATCCAATAGCATCGAAGGGAGTGAATTCCTTTGGTTGCCGAACATATTGTTATTCAGTTCATTCAACATTATGCAGTACTTCACAGAAGTAGCACATATGATACAGTTTTATAAGTGCAATAGCATTGGTGCTCTTGCATATAAATTCCTATTATCTGCATATTACACAGTATAGCAAATTAATACATGTATCCATGTGGTTTTCAGAGTAACATATTCTATGCCTCCTGAAGTATTCTTAGCCATTTACTCCTTGTTCTATAGAAAATACTGCCTGGTCACAGATTCAGCATAAAATAATGCACCACAAAGAGTGTTATCACTGCTACAGCATTCTTTGTTTTTATCAGTCTCTGCCTTGAATAATTAAACTGCAAATGATGTAAATATATTCACAGAACAACTTGGAGCATAAAAATAATTCGTAGCTCTTGTATCCCATTGCCATAATAATAAAGTTACACCACAAAGGGTATTGTAAATAAAGACTGCTGCAGCTTTCCTTGTTTTTACCAGTCTCAGCCTCAGATAATTAAACTGCAAATGTTGTAAATATATTCCCAGAACAACTTGGCAAAGCATAGAATAAATCATAATAGGAATTTATATGCAAGAGCACCAATGTTATCGCACTTATAAAACTGCATCATCTCTGTTTCACATTAATTGGTAGCCTATTCCAAAGACCCAGCAGTCGCTGGGAGAGAAATCTGTGCCTCCAGCATGTCCTATTTAAGTCTCAGGCCATATTTAGGTCCCTAGAACAAGTAGCTAGAGTCCAGTTTGATTTAAGGAAATACAGTCAATTCATTAGGTTTGGGTCTGAGATTGCTCTGTGAGCCAGGCATAAGTCTTCGCCTAAGAAGTCTATACAATACAGAGTATAGAGGCAGTGACTTTAATCGGTCTGTGTAAGGCATGTGCTGGAGTCCCTTGATAATCTTTGTTGGGAACCTCTGAAGTCTCTCCAACTGCTGTAGATGCTTTGTATGGTACATGCCAAATAGGGTGTTATACTCAATTATGGGATGGATTAGTGCCAAGTATAGAGGGGTTATTACCTCCTTTGCTCCCAAGGTGCTACCTTAAACTTACCAAGTGCGCTATGTAGAAACCCTTCTTTAATACAGCAGACACATGGTGGTCGAAGTTAAGGTCGCAGTCAGCTTGTGACCCCAGATCCCTTACCACTTCATGGGTACTTAGGGTATTGTTGTTGATTTGACAGTGTGAAGGGACATTGTTTGTACCAAAGGGAATAAGGATGCATTTCTTTGCATTCAGTTTGACACTGACTAAGACACCAGGTCACTGGTCTGCCCAAAACCCTCCTGGAGTATACTGACATCATTTGGGGATTCAATAATTTCACATAGTTTGCAGTCATCTGCAAACGTCATCAGCCACAACCCCTTAGTTTGACCTGAACTTCAGAAAAGTATACATCAAACGTTAGGGACTATCACTGACTCCTGTGGCACCTCACTGGTGACAGGTCTGCTGGTTGACGTGGAGTTCCACTTTGAAAGTTTGTCTGTTTTTTGAGCCAGTTGACAACCCCATCTTACACAACAAAGGGGTTTACATTCAGTTTGCTAAGTTTGTCGGTAGTGTCAGAGTGTGGGACTGTGTCGAAAGACTTTCCCAAGTCGAGGTATACTGTGTGCACCGATTTGGGCTAGTCAATGACCATGGTCACATTTTTTAAGAAATCCACCAAATTTAACAGGCAAGATCTGTTCTTGATGAAGCCGAATTGGGTTGGATCCAGGGTCTGGCAGTAACCTATGTCTTTAGTTATGAGGTCCATAGTGATATGTTCCATGGCTTTACAGATGAGGCTGGTCAGGCTTATGGGTCTGTAATTCCCTGGGTCTGCTGCTAGGCTACCTGTGTGGAGGGAAATAATTGTTCCTTTTCTCCATTCCGCAGGAACAAAGCCTGTGGTTAGGCTATGATTGAAAAGGGTACTTAAAGGTGATGCTAGTTCATGTTTTAGTCTTTTTACAGACAGTATGGGATGCCACCTGGCACCATAGAGGCTGTTTTTTTTTTGCCTTGGGCAAGGCTTTGATGACCTGCTCTTCAGATATGTAGGGTGTGGGGAGTTTGGGGGAAAGTTTGTGATACGTTTGGAGGGAATAAGGGAGTGAAATTTTCTTCAAACCTATCCGCTAGCAGGTCTGTTATCTCTGTAGTGTCAGTGTGTGTGTGTGTGTGTGTGTGTGTGTGATAACATTAGTCAATAGTTCAGCACATGCTTGGGTCCTACCTTTTAGGCTACACACGCAGCTTTAAAAGGCCTTATGGTTATTCTTGGCTGTGCTTGCTAAGTTTTTTCTTCAAAGGAGCCCGTAGAGGATTTGACAAGTTGTCTTATTTGCCTGTTGATGCGGAGGAGGGTGATTTTCTATTGTTGGGGCCTCGCCTTTGTTATCTCAAACAGCAACTTTTTGCATTTACTGTAAAGTTTGTTGATGCTGGATTTCCACCATGGAGGCTTGTTTTTACTTGGGGTTCTGGCTTTGATTCTTTCTGGTACAGTGGAGTCTATACACTTATGCAAGTGATTGTACAGGGGTTTACTGCAAGCTACGGTGAAGTTACCATTTCTAGCTCGGGGGGGGGGGGGGGGGCTTGGAATGCATTTACAGTGCAATGAAAAAGTACTTGACCCTTCCTGATTTCTTACTTTTTTGCATGTTTGTCACACACAAATGTTTCAGATCATAAAACAAATTTAAATATTAGACAAAGACAACCCAAGTTAACACAAAATGCAGTTTTTAATTTGATTTATTAAGGGGAAAAAAAACTATCCAAACCTGCATGGCTCTATGTGAAAAAGTAACTGCCCTGCTTGTTAAAATCAGGTGATGGTAGTATGCTGCTCAAGGCTAGGGGCATACCTGCCTGGGACACATTCTCAAGGAGCTCAGCCATGTCTCGCTTCATACAGTCCAGTGTGGTAAATCTCAGGTCATTCACTCCAACATGAACTATGACAGAATCATAACAGTACTTGTTGCTGAGAGACCTGAGTGCATGTGTGATGTGACAAATCCTGGCACCTACAAGGCAGCTGACTGTGACTTGCTCCTTGTTCAACTTGGTGAATGTGCCATGTGTTTCTCGCTATGGAGTCTCCAATGAAAAAGAAAATTTGTTTTTTTGAGTGTTACGCCTCATGGGCTTGGTAAGTGAGCTACTGGTGTTATTATGTGTCATGGATGCTGCGGAAACTGTGTTGTAGCAGTCTTGTTTTGGAGATATCTGGTGTTTCGATACTTTTTTTGAGAGAACCTCAGAGTATCTTGATTTTTGTGTTTGATGCATACTATGTGTATGAGTAGTGGTGCGTGAGTTGAAAACCTTTTCACTGTTACCGTTTTTGAGTGCGAGAGAGCATTGATTCAAGATTCTTGGTGCAGATACATCTCTCGCACTCTGTACTAAAGTGAATTATTACTAGGGGATTGTCAGTGTACATGAGACAATAGCTACACTGCCTCAAGAGACCCAAGTCAACAAGGTTGGCAGGAGAAACAAGGGTAGTCCAACTCTCCATAATGCTAGGCTGAAGAGACTTATCACAAAGGAGGGCTTTAAAGGATCAATCAAGGAGGAGCTCATTGTATAGGTATTTCTTCCGTGGGGGGTTCTGCTGGTGGTTTAATAGGTTACAGCTCACAAGCAGCATTTCTTTGCCCAGAAAAGTAGTAAGGATGAGAGCTACACTAATGTGCTACAACTGTATCTAATGGAAAATGTATTTAATTTATCTGTCGGGCTATGGCGCACAATTACATGGCAATGGACAATGTTGTGCAGCGTGCAAATAAGCAGAAACTTGCTCACACAAAGGGCTTAAATATCAGAAGCTAAAAACTTTAAACAACAACAAAACAAAACTTTAAAAAGGTACAAAAGGACCAATGAGGATGCTTGCTCCAAGCCCCAGACCAACCAACCTTCACCAGACAAGTTCCAATCAGCACACTCCTCTCACTAGAGTGCAGAAAGGCCCTTTCCAATCAAAGATGGCCTGGAAAATGTCCTCAGAACAAACAGCCACAACAAACAGATACAGCAAACCTGTATCTGGACTATGCTAAAACTACTAGCTACCCTAGTTTCGTTAGGAAACACTAGATAATGTTTAACACAGCAGAAAAATAGCAGTGAGACACTAAAAAACATTTTAAACAGCGGGAAATCATCATGGAGACACTAAAGAATGTTTTAAACAGCCAATAAATCAGTTATTTTAACGCTACTTGGTGGGAAAACCTGAACAAGCAGAAGAGATTGCTTTGCAACAGTGAAAAGTACCAGCAAATACTTAAACAAAGAAAACAGCAAAAAGAGATTTGCAAACAGGCAATAAAATATGATTTAACAGGCACAGCAAGGCAAACAACTGCAGTACAACAGTGTAGTTTAGTACACAGTATTTAAATACAATAGTAGGAAGTAGGCAATAAAAAGTGCAGTAAATACTATAAATGAGCAAAAAACAGGCAACTTATGTTTTTTCGGAAACTCAGAAGCCTCTAGTAGTCTGGTATATCAGCTCAGAGTTGACTGGTACCCCAACTCAGTTCAGCTCAGTACTAACAAGCAGAAACCTGCTCAAAACACAGGACTTAAATACCAGAAGTTAAAAACTTACAAAAAAAAAAAAACAACACGATTAAAAAGGTTCAAAAGGACCAATGAGGGTGCTTACTCCAAACCCTAGACCAAAAGTCCTTCACCAGACAGGTTCCAATCAGCATATTTCCTCTAGTCACTAGAGTGCAGAAAGGCCCTTTCCAATCAAAGATGGCCTGGAAAATGTGCTCAGAACAAACAGCCACTACAAACAGACCTAGATGCAGCAAACCTGCATCTGGAGTCAGATGTACAATATTATTCACACAGCTAAATGAATATACCTAGCCCAAAAAGTTTTATGTATTGTCCAAAAATTGTAGTACAAGGTCCTATGAACAAGAAAACTGGATATGACAAAAACAGTATGCATATATAAAATGCAAAAATCATAACACACACACTCCTAAATTATTCCAAGAATGAAATGTCCAAAATATGGAATACAGTATTTAATTAAAATTAAAATGTGAAAATGTCACAAGCAGTAGAGATAAAACATCGTGAAATGTAATACCAATAAAACAAATTATAATCTGAAATATGAAGTACAGTATCATTTAACCATTTAAAGGTCAACCATTAACAATATTTAAATAAAACTACTGCCAAACATGCATCACCACTATCAGAAATATACATATATATATATATATATATATATATTTATATATATATATATATATATATGTGTGTGTGTGTATATGTGTAATATACACAGTATATAAATATATATATATATATATATATATATATATATATATAATATATTTATATATATATATATATATATATATTATATATATAGATATCTAAAAATACAGATATCTATATATATATATATATATATATATATATATATATATATATATATATATATATATATATATATATATATATATATATATAAATATACATATATATAGATATGTATATATATATATATATATACACATGGATTATATATACCCACACACACGTATACATATATCTACAAACACACACATGTATACATATATCTATACACACACACACACATGTATACATACACACACACACACATATATATATATATATATATATATATATATATAAAAGGGAAAGGATATTAAAACAGAGGTATACTGTTGTATTAAACACAGCATAAACAAACAAAAATTCAAATATTTTTTTCTAGTTCCAGTACACACCTGAATATCAAAATATTTATATTAGGCTTTTACAAATACAAGTGTTCTAATACTTGCGTATTAATCTGTTCGAATACCCTACAAATATTTCTGTACTGAAGTAAATAGCATGGCATTACATATGGTCAACATTATCCAAACATTAAAACAAATAACCTACTCTTTATTCAACATAGCTGCAGCCTCATAGAGATTTAATCCAGCAATAACTTCCTGGGATACTGGAAACCCTCTGCTAACAGAGCCAACAAAGACAAAGAGGAGTACACAAATGCAATGTATAACCACCTACACAACTGTATAGACTCTGTTGTACCTGACCGTATTAAAACCAGGTCCTCCCCAAACCAACATGCCACCCTGGTGGACCTCAAGTGTAAATAAATAAATATAACAAAAGGAAGAAACTGATGTCTAAGAGCAAGAGGGAACTTACTCAGCAGAAGAATACCCTCCACAGCTTAAACACGCAAATCAGATATCTTGTAACATCTTCTAAAGCTAGTTACAAAGCTAAATTAGCATCCCTAGCTATGGATAAAGCATTCTTCAGCTACATCCGAAATGTAAAAGGGATCGCCAAAACTCATAGTGGACGGTACCTCTCACACCGAACTGGAGGAAACTGACAACCTGTTAATTGATGGATCTGGCACAAACTTCACCACTCTGTACCAATCAGCCATATCCTATAGCACACCTGACACCAGTCCTCTACTTGGCATGTCCAAACTGCAGGTCATATCCGCACTCTCCAAGGCGGAAAACACAACCTCTATGGGACCAAATAACATTCCAGGCTGCTTACTAACCAGCCTGAGCACTAGTTTTGTTCCAGCAGAGTGAAGAACAGCAACGGTAATTCCCTTGCACAAAGGGGGTCCATCAACCGACCCTGGGAACTACAGATCCACAAGCCTAACCAGCCTTATCTGCAAGGCCACGGAAAGAATTATCATGGACCTTATCAACAAGGACATAGGCAACCTTCAAACTCTTGACTCAACCCAGCTTGGTTTCATTAAGGGTAGATGATGCTTACTGAACTTGGTGAACTTCTTCGAGAATGTCACCAAAGCCCTGGATGAAGGCAAAACAGTACATACTGCCTATCTTGACTTAACCATGGCTTCTGACATAATTCCCCACTCAGGTATCATTAAACACTCCTAGCTGGGTATTAACCCATATGTCTTTAGATGGGTAGCTAAATGGCTCACAAACAGAACGCATACTGTCAACGTTAGGGATTCCACCTCTAGTTACCAGTGGTGTACCACAAGGATCTGCGCTGGGATGTCTACCATCTGTAATCTATTTCTCAGAAGTCCAGGTGAAAGTATATGGCCTGCGGCTTACCAAGTTCGCTGATAATTGCAAACTGGGCATAATCAAGTCCCCAAACGATGTTAACATATTAGAAAAGGAGCTAATACAGAAAATGACTGGTGCCTAAGCCAGAGAGTAAAACTAAAATGCAAAAGATTGCATGATTATCCCCTTTGGCAAAGAGGAAGTCCGTGCAAATGACAATATTGGCAGCACCCCCCCCCCCTCCCTCAGCTCAAACCCAGTGGTGCGAGATGTGGGAACACAGGTTGATAGCAATCTAAAGTTAAATCACCATGTGTCCACAGTGGTAAGGAAAGCCTTCTACATTGCTCATCGCATAAGTACGAGTGACACATCCTAGACTAAGGATGTTATAACTCCTCTGTATTTGACCCTCATCAAACCATTAATACTGTACTAAGCTCCCTTTTGCATGTACCTCACCAGACACCTGCAGCAGCTGGAGAGACCACAGATGAAGAGGAATTTCACCTTTCAACATGACAATGACCCCAAGCATACATTAAAGTTTTGGAATAGCCCAGGCAGAGACCAGACATAAATCCAACAGAAAATCTGTGGAGTGACCTGAAGAGAGCTATGCACAAGAGATGCCCTGGCAATCTGACAGATTTGGAGTGTTTTTGCAAGCAAAAGTTGGCAAATATTGCCAAGTCAAGATGTGCCTTGTTGACAGACTCTTACCCAATTAGACTGAATGCTGTAATTAAATCAAAAGGTACTTCAACAAAGTATTAGTTTAAGGGTGTACATACTTATGCAACCAGTTTATTGTATGTTTTTTTTTTTTTTTTTAATATTTTTTCCCTTAACAGATTTGTTTGTTTTTCAATTAAATTGTACAGGTTATATAGGTCACATTAAAGGTGGGAAAAGTTTTGAAATGATTTATTGTGGTGTCATTTTTTATATCATAAAAACCTAGCATTTAACAGGGGTGTGTAAACTTTTTACATCCACTGTAGTACAGTTAAATGGAAAATTACAAAGAAGGCAAAAGTCACACAATATAGATTTACATACCCATTTAAAACAGTTCAGTGGATAAAACTGTGTAATACTTTAAAATAACATGTCATTATTTGCTTTTCACATGTGCATGTAGCATCTTTTGAAGCCAGCTTTACATAATTTTGAGGCTTTGACTGAAAGCAACCCAATATGGTATCCGAGTCAGAGAATGTCAGTTACCTAGGCATAAGGTTTGTAAAGAATTATTACAGTTTGAATTAGCACCAATACTAAAATAAAGGTTTCGGTACTTACGTATTATCGCAACCAGATTTTCCAATACAATGTACTTTATTGAGGTTAAGTAAACAAGTGAAAAATATGTGCATTACGGAAGGGTAAGTGTTCATGAGTGTTCTGGGAAATTGGTAGTGCTTTTTTAGGCAATTATCATGTACAATTTTAGGATTTGTGGCTTGCGTGCTATAAAAACATCTAGCATTGAGTTCAGTGCTAAGAGTGGTCGCGTGTGTATGTGTATTGGCCTGAAAGCACTGTGGAACTTAGCGTACAATCTGTAAGGTGTTTTCCAGATTAATTTTTCTGCTTTAGTTTGTTATTTTTGGAGTTGCTACTTAAAATAAGAAACGGGACACCAGTCGGAAGGATTATTCTTCCAGTTTACCATATGTAAACTGAATGTTTTTGAAGAAAAGAAGAAACTGGACACATGAACATAATATAGGTAAAGTATGTATTGGTCATTTTCATACAGTATACAGTAAATCGGAGACATGCAATTTAATTTATGTGAAGTACCAAGTAAGTTTCAAACAAAATAATGAAAGGTTGTTTAATAAACTTTCTTAGAAGTACAAAGTTCTGCTTTGATTTTATGTACTGATGCTTGTAGTTTTACTGCAATGCCCGTTTTCATTTCTTTCTTTGTAAGTATGTGATACGACTCTAGAGACAGGGATTGTTTAGTTGATCTTGTACTGTTTTTCTGCATACAAAGCTTGAGAAGATGCGGATTGCTCAGTTGCTGCTGTACTGAGTTCAGTGTAGAAAAGCTGAAGTAAAGCTTTGACAACTTTTGATGGCACGAGAAAAGGAACGCATATAAAGCAGTACAGGGCAAGCTTAGCTGACATTACATGTTGGCGGTAACAAGGGAAACCTATTTTCAAGACACATTTTGTCAGTGAATTTAATAGTAAACATTGTTAAACCTTACAAACATTATAGAAACTATGTTGTTGAAGTTTATAAGACTGTTTTAGTGTTTTTCCACGTAAACCAAAGCTACTAGCATTACCGCGAAAATCTGGTTGCGATAATGCGCAAGTACCCCTATAACAAGGTTTCTTTCAGAAAAGACAGAATAAACCTTTAAAGAGCTACATCAGTCTGGAGAAGACAACAGACCCCAAACACAGTTTTCTATTTAAATTTAAAAAAAAAAAAAAAGAGGCTACCACAATGGGGATGTACCTAACAAGAGTACAAGGGTGACAAACGATCTAGAAGAATTTTGACTGACTAAGCTAAAAGAAGTAACTGGCACCAGGTGCAAGTGCTGGAACTACCTATTACTCACATTTTTGGGTGAAGAACAGAGACACAAGCAACTCTTGTTTTTTTCCTGAGGACCTTTGATATCCCTACTGTAGGGTTTTCAAAGTTGTACTCTTTCTTCAAAATCACTTACGAAGGCATGTTTTTTTTTGTCTGTATGTTTAGAAGCCTCAGAAACATGATGATCAGCTAAGCTACTAATGCTTCATGCTTAGAGATGAAAGACTTACAACTTCTCTCAAGTAGAAAATTATACAGTGTTGTTAACTGCTGCTTTCTCACAGTTCTGTAGATCATTAGAAACTACTGGCTGCAAGCAGATGTGTGCTTAACATTGTCACCTATCAAGCCCTACGCAGACTGGTACTGCTCATCTAATATACCTGTCGAGACCTTACGTTGCAGCTAGGCAGTGTAGGCTCACTGGGCAAGGGGATGCTGATAGTCCAGGATGAAGACTTCTACTAGGATTTCTTAAGCATGCATTGCACTAGTCTTCTGAAACCAGCTACCTTCCCAGATCTGAACAAGTCAGTTGAAGTCTGGAAGATTTACTACATGTCCAGCAGAGACAGTCAATCCACTTTTACAACATTAAATATTTAGCTTAAGTTTATTAAATTAATAAATATACAAAACATAATAATTAAATTAATTTGCTTGTTTTGTTTAGGATTTCCTCATTGAAGTTTTAGCATTCACCATTAGGTACTGTTGTAAAATGTTTAGGACTAAGCATTTCAAAACTTTTAAATAAATAACAAAAAATAAACACACAATGCTTTGTTTTTGAGTAAGGAGTTTGCACACCCGCTTCCTGCTTGCATGGATTACAGTATTGTGCTCCAGTTTAATTCCACATCCCAAAGATGTGCAGTAACTGAAATGTCAATCTTCCAAACTGCCTGTTAGGCATGCATACCTTGTGAGAGGATGCGGGTATCTTGAGATGATTTGGTACTAATTTCCCTACAAGCTTCTATGCCTTGTACCCACTGAGTGCCAGTACAGGCTCTGCTGCTCCAGTCATCCTGCACTAGTTTAAGCATTTAGAGAAGGAAGGAATGAAAATGTGGCACCACTGTCTAATGACAACACTACCACAAAGGAAGTGTCCCACAACAAGCTGCTTAAAATGTGCCTTATTAATTTTGCTCCACTGCTCAACATCTTGTGTATATTTATTATTATTTATTTTACATTTGTTAACCGGGAAATTCCGACTGGACCAGGTCCATTTTCAGCGGAGGCCCGGGGAGAAAAGCTCCAACATCAAGTTATACAAATACAGTACATCCAGCATAATACACAAAACAGGTTACATCATGTATGCTGAGCATAATAATATAACAAGAATTAATAAAAACACTCCAGGTAAAAGATATAGAACATGGGTAAAAAGACAATGACAGTCATACTTTGGTAAGAAAAGAAAATATATCAAGTAAGATTCTACAGTTAAAAGTACCCTTTCAGATGACCAAGCCTACAGGGGATCAGAGCTCCAGCATGTGATCAGAGAGGAATTTGGGGAATTAATAGTAGTATGGGTAGGGTTATGTGATACAAGGGCATAACCATGTACTAAGAAGGTGCGATTTGAGGGAGTTTTTGAATATGGATGTGGAGGGGGCAATGGACACAGATAGGGGAAGAGAGTTCCAATTTCTGGCAACGTTGTGGGAGTAGAGCGCTTTCCCTGCATTATTGTTAGCCTTGGAGATGGAGAGGAGAGATTTTTCACTGGATCTTAGGTATCGGTTTGTAGTATAGATAGTAAGTAGGTTGGATAATGAGGGGGGGTTTTCGGGATATTTGAGAATATTGTAGGCTGTGCCCAGCTGGTGATAGTTAAGTAGCTGTGGTAGCTCAAGCCATTTTAGTTCTTTTAGTGCAGCACAGTGATGGGTTCTATAGGTTGAGTTAGTAGCAAACTTGGCTATTTTATTGTAGCATGATTCTAGTTTGTCTAGGTCACATTGTCTGATTTGGGTAAAGATTGGTGCTGCGTATAATAGAGTTGAGAGGAAGTGGCTTTGTGCAAGAGTGACTCTTGCTTTTTGTGAGAGAAAGGACTTATGCCTGTATAGGGAGCCTAGTTTTTTGTGTACTAGTTTTATGGTATGTGAGATGTGAACATCAAAGTGGAGATTATTGTCTATTTCAATGCCCTGAAGTTTGGTGTGATTAGAAGGGGAGATGGTGGTGCCGTCATTAGAGGTTATGGTAAAGGAGAGGGTTTTTTTTTATCTATTAGGGGTAAATAGTAGCAGTTTTGTCTTTTTGGGATTTAGAATTAGTTGGATCCCAGACATCCATTTTTCTACTGAGATAAAGGTATCTTGAGTGAGTGTACGTAGGGTGGTGGGAGATGAGGCGGAGTAGATCAGAGTTGAATCATCTGCATATTGTATGAGTGTGGCATGTTGTGTAGAGCATTTGAGGTTATTTGTGAAAATAGAGAACAACAGCGGGCCCAGTATAGAACCCTGTGGGACACATATGGTGGCTGGAAGTTGTGTAGACAGAGTTCCTTTCCACTGGACTGATTGTTGCCTGTCAGACAAGTAGCTTCTGAACCAGGCTATAGCAGAGGAGGTGAAGGATAATGATGTTAGTGAGTCTAGTAGAATGGAGTGGGAGACCATATCAAATGCTTTTGAGAGGTCTAGGAAAATGGCTGATACATATTTATCATCATTCCTGTGAAGGTTTATATAATTAGTGAAAGATAAAAGGGCTGTGGTAGTGCTGTGATGTGGACGGAAACCGTGTTGTGTGGTAGATAGTAGATTGTGTGTGTTAAGAAATGTTATCACTTGCAAGTGGATGCATTTCTCAAGAATTTTGGATAAGGGGCAAAAGATGGCAATAGGTCGGTAGTTGGAGAATTCATAAGAATTATCTCCTTTATGGAGAGGAATGATGAGAGATACTTTCCAGAGTTTGGGTATGTAGGATTCTAGTATGGAGCGGTTGATAAGGATGGAGACAGGATATGATAAGGAGTCACTAGCCATTTTTAGATATGCAGCAGGTATGTTATCAGCTGCTAGTGTGGTTGGCTTTAGTTTTAGGAGGAGTTTTTTGACAGTTGAGGTGGGCACTGGTGATAGGCTGAAAGAGGGGGTGGTGTGGAATAGGTTATGTTGTGACTGAGGTAGACTGTTTTTGGTTATTTGACTGGACAGGGCCAAGATGGATTTAGTAAAATGGTTATTAAATTGAGAAGCTGTGTCTAGGGTATTGTTAGTAGAGATGGGTGCTGGGGTTGTGGTTTTGCCTGGCTTTAGTAGGGAGTTAATGGCATGCCAGAATTTTTGTGGACTATTTGAATATTTCCTTTGGGCGCTAAGAAAATAGTTTTGTTTGTTTATTTTGGATTCAGCCTTGGTCTGGTTTCTAAGCTGTTGATAGTGTTGTCTGGAGCTAGGGGTTTTGTCAGTTTTCCAGATTTTCCAGGCTTTATCTCTAGCTTTTAGTAAGGCTCTGGTGTCTCTATTTAGCCAGGGTGCGTAGTTGGCTTTAACTCTGATCTTTCTGCTGGGAGCTAGACTATTAAGGATGTTAGAGAAGGTTGTATTGAAGTAGTCTACTGCCTGGTCTAACCCGAGTGTCCGTAGTGGTTCCAAGTTGCAGTGGCTTAGGACAGTATTTAGGTATCGTGGGGAAAGGTTACGGTCATCTCGTACAAATTTGTAGACTACTGGTTTGGGGTGATTGGAGTGTTTCTGGAGTAGGAAGGTGGGGAGATGATCACTTAAGTCATCTGGGAGGCAGCCTACTGTATAGTTTTGTTTGGGATAGTTGGTTAGTGTCCAGTCCAGTATGGATTCTCTCTTTGTTTTCTCATCTATTCTAGTTGGTTCTTTAATTAGTTGAGAGAACCCATATAGATTGATATGTGTAGAGGGGCTGCTGGAGTTGCAGGTTGCCCAGTCAGTGTTAAGGTCTCCTAGTAGGATCGTTTCCTGAGGTAGATTGTCCTTTGTCCAGTGTAGGATGTCTTCTATTATGAGCGAGTTGTTGCCTGGAGGTATATAGCAGCATATTATATTAATCTTCTTGGTGTTTCTTATGGATAGGACAGAAAACAGGACTTCAGCAGTTTGAAAAGTGGTTGGTGTGGTGTGCAGGAGCTGGAGGTTAAGGGTGTTTTTAAAGAGAATGGCTACTCCTCCTCCTTTCCTGTTTGTTCTATCAGATCTAAGTGTATTATACCCTGGGGGAAGAAAGACTTCATCTTGGATACTGGGTGTAAGCCAGGTTTCTGTGATCGTGAGTATATCAGGGTTGTAGTGGGCTATGAATGCATGTAGGTCTGTTAGCTTATTGGTAATACTTCTTATGTTGAGATTTAGGATTAGCAGGTCAGATGTTTGTCTAGCTGAGAGGGGACCTGGATTTGGGTGAATGTCACCAGAGGTTAGCAGAATTTGTAGGAGTGTCAGTATGTGTTTTTTAATATTAATTGTTTGCGAGCTTGGTCTATGAGAGTTTTTCTTAGTGTGATGAGATGGTGTAATTTTTATAAGTGAGTAATATGTAGTAGTAAGATTTATGATTGTAGGGCAGATGTAGAAGTCTGAGTGAGTTTGAGAGGGTGGGCTAGTGTGGGTAGTGTGATAGCAGTTGTACAACGGTAGATCTGTTTGTAAGGAAGTTAGGAAGGTTAGCGATAGTAGAGCTAGTGATAGGGATGTGAGTGTGGGTAACATGATACTACTTTGAGTGAGAAGTACAACTAGGATTCCTGGCTGGTTGTGTGTGAGGGTAGAGTTGTGTTGCATGGGAATGTGTTTTGGGAGTGGGATCAGTGTGGGATATAATTGGATTGGGGGTGGGGAGGTATGATGA
>NC_056727.1:880750570-880773070 GCF_019279795.1 Protopterus annectens
CCGTTGACCTTCTTAGACTGATCCTTGACTGGGAAAGATTTTTAAGTAACTGCCAGGGTGATAGGAGCCACAAGACAGTCTAAGTACAGAGCTGAAAAGTACAGTTGTGTACACTTACCATATATTCACTGTTGCAGTCATTACATTTGGGTAATCTGCTGGCAAGTTGCCCTCAGTCGGCCTGAATTCCAAAGTCTTGGGTCCTGCGTCGGTTGTGGTTTCCTCTTTCATGACGTCAGGTCGTCAGGGGTATAAAACATGCAGCCAGTGCCATTTTCTTTAGTTTTTCTTGCCCCAGATGTCAGGTGCCCCTAAAAAGGTAGCAAAAAATATATATATACATACACACATATATATATATATATATATATATATATATATATATATATATATTTATATATATACATATACATATATATATATATATATACATATATATATATATATATATATACATATATATATATATATATATATATATATATATATATATATATATATATATATATATATATATATATATATATATATATATATATATATACATATATATATATATATATATATATATATACATACATACATACATGCATCAATATAAACTTAACCTTCATCTACAAGCAAATACACCACATAGGTTGTAGAAGATAGAGAAGGAAAGATAAACTCAAGAATGAAAGGGGGATGGCGGGCGGGTGTTGTTTGTATTACTACATGATCAGCCATGCTGCCAGGTTCAGTGTCTGGAGTTGATTGTGCAGTATCTGATAGTTTTGCTGGGACAGTAGTTGATGTCTTTGAGGTAAGGTCCAAGCTGGGTATTAAGACAAGTTCCTTAGGATTTGGTACCAGTATTGGCGGGGCCAGTCCAGGGCAATTAGTATCATCTTTGGTTTCTCTTGTCTGACTTTTAGGAGGACCTTGGGAAGAAGAGGCAGTGGAGGAAAGGCGTAAACTGATAGGTTTCTCCAACTGAAGGAAAAAGCGTCCACTTTCCATGCTAGTCTGTGATAAGTCCTTGTGCAGAATCTTTTCAATTGATAATTTTGAGGGGAGACAAATAGATCTATGTGTGGGCTCCCCCATCTCTTTGTTATCATGCTGAAGATTTGTGGATATATTTTCCACTCGTGAGGATCCATAAGATTTCTGCTTAAAATAGTCTGCCAGAGTATTCTGTTTTCCTGGCAGGAATTGAGCTTGAATATGTATTTGGTAAGTCAAAGCTGTGTCCCACAGTGCCATGGCTAATCTGCAAAGGAGGTCCGAGTGCGTGCCCCCCTACTTGTTTATATACCACATGACCGTGGTGTTGTCCGTCTTTATCAGTAATTGTCCTGGATGAAGCAAGTCCTTGAAGGCTGTCAGGGCATTTTGAACAGCTAGCATCTCTTTCTGGCTGATATGTAGATGCATTTGTTTTGGAGTACATATGCCCTGATTGCATCTTCCCGCCATGTGGGCTCCCCAGGCATAATCTGATGCGTCTGTTAAGGTTTGGTTGGCAGGGGGTAGAGTGAAGGACTGTCCCATGTTTTGGTGACATGCCTTTGCCCACCATAGAAACTCCTGTTGTAGGCAGGGAATGAGAGGAATTATTGTTTCCAGACTGTGACAATGCTGACTCCATAAACTTTTTAGGTACCATTAAAGTTTCCTCATATGCAGTTTTGCATATGGAATCAGTAGGATGCAGGATGCCATTAAGCCCAAAGCCTGCAGAATTTGTCTTGCAGATAATTGGGTTTTTGTTGCCATCAGTTTGAAGTAAGTAGTCAGTTGCCTTTGCTTGTCTGGCGTGAAGTAAGCCATCTGGGCAGTTGTATGCAAGCTTGCACCCAGGAATGTTATCTTTTGAGAGAGTACCAGCCAGTTGTGATTTTATTTTTTGTTTATTGTGTACCCCAGGCATGTTAGAAGCCTTTTCACAAATGCCAGGTGTTGTAGAAGAATGTCCTTGTTCCCTGCTTAAATGAGACAGTCGTCCAAGTAAGGATATATTTGAATATTTCTTTGTCTGCAAAATGCAATTACTGGTGCCAGGCACTTTGTAAAGACCCTGGGTGCAGTAGATAAGTCAAAGAGCAGTGCAGAGAATTGGTAATGCATTAAGCCAGCCTTAAATCTGAAGTATCCTTCGGGACTGCCTTATTGGGACATGCAGGTACGCCTCTTTTAGGTCTAATGTCACCAGCCAAGCATTCTTGCCCAGCATGGGCAGAAGCTGCTGTAAAGTCAGCATTTAGAATTTTGGAATGTCCAGGTATGTGTTCAAAATTGATAATTCCAGTATTGGCCTCCAGGCCTTGTCCTTTCCGGGTACCAAGAACAGTAGAGTAAAAACTTGTCCTTTTTCCTGTTCTGGTACTGGCTGAATGGCTCCCATATCCATGAGGGACATAACCAGTTTCTGTGCCTCTGCCCATTGATTTTTTGGCAGATCTGGCCAACCATTTGCCATTGGCAGAGTATGGAAATGGAATCTGTATCCCTGTGATACTATGTTTAGCACCCACTTGTCCTGGGTTATTAACTGCCAATTTTGAGCACAAAGTGCTAATTTTCCCCCTAAGGGTGCTGCCAAAAGATAAGTGCTTGGTGAAGGCAGAGGGAAGTCATTGGGACGGTTTTCTGTAGGTCTGCGCTTTATCTTCTCCAGATTGGAGGTATAACCGCCCCATTGCTTTGACCTATATGAATCTTGAGCCTGGTATCTGGAACCCTTAGGGCGTTTGAATTTGCCCCTTTGAGCTCTGCCTGACACAGGAAAGGACCAATTATTTGTAGGCCAGTGTCTACTGAATCTTGGTGGCTGCACTTGTAATAAGTCTTTTACCGTTTGCATAGACTTAGCTTTGTCTTCCATTTTCTTTACAACCTCTTCTGCCTTAATACCAAACAGAGAATCATGCTGTAAAGGTGCATCCAGCAATTTAGCTTTAACATGATCAGGCAAATTTTGTTCCTTTAGCCAGGCATGACTCCTAATCACAGATCCAGTAACTGCGGCCCTGCAGGAGGCCTCTAGTGAATCAAAACCACATTGCAAAGTATGATTTCCAACTTTTTCAGCTGCATACAATAATTCCTGCAATTTTTTATTTTCTGCACATTCAGAAATAAGCATCATTTTCTGTTTCAGCAATCCCATAACATGTTGATACTTGAGCATATGAAACTGGCAGTTTAAGGCCCTAATTGCCAAGGTTGCAGATGTATAAACCTCCTTTCCCCATCTATCCAGTGCCCTTGAATCTCTGTCAGAGGGGGTAGGATTTTTTGCTGTTGAAGCCTTAACTCCCTTTGGACCCTGTGAAATAGTTTCAGGGTCAGCAGCAGGGTTTCTAAATAAAAATCTGTGTGAGTCAGGGACCCTGTAATATCTTTCAGGCTTGCTGGGAACCGGAAGCAAGTAGTCAGGTGTCAAGCTTGACTCCAAAATCACATCATCCACAATGTCTAAAACAGGAGGTATGGCTGAAGGCCTGTGCTGAGGGAGAAGGAAATCCCCAAGCCTCTTTTTTGATTGAGAAATCTTGACTCTCCCAGTGAAAATGCTCCCTCAAAGTATGCAAGGCTTCTCCAAATGAATAATCCTCAGGAGGTGGTGCACATGGTATAGACTCTTCTGCATCAGAATCCTCATAGGGAGGTATAGACAATTCCTGATCAGAAGAGGAATCAAAAGAAACAGAAACCTGATCTGAATTTCATAATCAGTGTCTTGCCTAGGCCTCTTATCTGGAGGGGGATGGGAACCCCTGATCAAGGTAATAAGGTCTTCGGCCATTTTGATCATCTGTTTTTTAGGCATAGAGGCCTGTGCACGTGGTTCATGCATCGTTTTTTAGTTTTAGAAGTTGCTTTTGTCTTTGGTTTTGCAGCTGTCATCGGTTTGATATAAAGATGTTGGGGCCTGAATACACCCTCAGAAGCCCATGCCTGCTCAGCGGCTCTGGACCCATCCAAGGGAGATACATCAGTGGGTCCAATACTTTGAGTATCTTGCGGCATGCCGGACTCCACATGGGTGTCGGTAGGGGCCTGTGACTCTAAAGTAATGGGTATCAGGGGCTGCAAAAGAACCTCACTGAGTACCGGCGACTGGCTTAGGAGAAGCTTCGTTGTCGGTTTTAGACCTTGACTGTCTCTCTCTGTCCTTTTCTTTGCGTTTTTTATGTACTCCGGTAGTCGGATTGCTATCAGACAACATTTCTGGGTAGTTAAATCTGTTTCCAAAATACTTTGAGGCAAAAATATACAGACGCTTAATAGTGCGTTGGTTAAATCTAGCACAAAACAGACAACCAGACATGTTGTGATCAGGGCCTAGGCAAGGAATATAGTATAAATGGAAATCCTTATGAGGTATTTGCTTCCCACAAGTAATACAATTATTAACTTTTTCTGACATCGGTATGGAGCAAGAAAAGTTTCCGCTAGTACTTAGCTTTAGTGAAGACTTCGGTTCTGAAACTCAAATTCGAATATTTCAGGAGTTGGCCGACCGGCACTTGCGAAATGCTTCTGCTTCGGTCACCGCGCGGCAAGAAAGACTAAAGAAAATGGTGTCCGCTGCATGTTTTATACCCCTGACATCATGGAAGAGGAGACAGCAACCGGCGCAGGACCCAAGACTTTGGAATTCAGGCCAAGTGAGGGCAACCTGCCAGCAGATTACCCAAATGTAATGACTGCAACAATGAAACACAAAGAACATCAGTGCAGTCCTGAAGTACTTACTTGCCAATTATTATCCAACTCCCAGAGATGCAGATAAGGCAACAATTCTTTGTGAAGGTGTGCACTGAGCAGTTAAGAGTTCAAAACATAAATGTCTGCAAAAAAGACAACTTGTGCGTCAGAGTATCTGTTGGCCTTAAAACTTTTTTCTTTAATTTCCACTATGTTCCTTAACAGTTTGCTTTGTGGGAAGGCTAGCTGCAGATGTCACAATACATTTCACTGTAAGAAAGCCAACTTTATATTCATGAAGTGTTAAATTCCAGCAAAAACAATATGTCATTTTAATGACTCCAAATGGCATGTGCCACTCTTCAAAGTTCTCAAATATACATTTCCCCAAAGCCCCTTGACCTTTCGAGCTTTGGATACAATGCCTGCATGAGATTGTTTCAGGGTATTTTTCCATGGTATGGAAACACTATTGTCTCACACCTTCAATTTCTTCACTTTGCTTTTCCAATTGCATAGTTAATTTTATTTTACAGCATAAAAAAGCCATATTTCACTTCATGCATATCCACTTCTTAATGCAGACTGCCTCATCTACCATCTACTAGTTTAATGTACAGATTTTCAGCTGTTAAAAATTAACTAATCCTTCATTCCTAGTTAGTGTACTCTATATAAAAAAAAAAAAAAAAAAAAAAAAAAAACTAAAGTAGAGTGAAAGGTGTTAAGTGTCTCCTCCTATATGGAATATGTAGTGTCCTCCTACATAGAATATGTCGGAGTCCTGTCAAGTAAACATTTTCTGAATGCGTTCTAGTATCTTTCTATGTGAAACCCTAAGTAGATAGTACTGATAAAATATTTAAGTACGACTGTAAATTCTTTAGTAGTCCAGTAGCTCCTACTACTACTGTCTGGGTGTCTTTAATCCATTTTGCTCTTGCTTCTGCTTGAGATCCTAGTACTATATGACTCTCTCTTTGTACACAAGACACTAAAATCGCTGGGTGTAGCAATTTCAATGATCAATGCTACTTTTGTCTTTTTTCTTGAACTACTACATCTGTTTTCTTGCGCTATCGGTAATGAGAGATCCCACGTGTTGAGAACATCATTATCTTATGCTTTGTGATTCATGTTTACAGTTACGTTACAGCTAGTACAATGCCTAATGCAACAGTCATCACATTACTGTGTATTTCAGCGTACAGATCCACAGCCGTGAATGCATCACATGTAGCAACTAAGTGTGCAACTGTTTCCAGCTCTGTTTTACAAAACCTATATTTTTCTGTTTCTCCAACTTTTTCTACAGACTTTGTAAACCAACACATATGCAGCCCACTATCTTGGCCGACCATTTTTAGCCTTTTACCATTTGGATTCAGTTTACCTCTCATCCATTCCTATGTCAAATCCTGGTAACACGAGGTTGTTCCATAAGATCTCTATATGTGTAAACTTTCTATTTTTCTTTAATTTTCTTCTGTCCCTTTTCTTTATATTCTTTCTTTTGCATTTTGGTTTACTTCTGGTTCAAATTCTATTTCCACTTTATTCCAAAATCTTCTGCTAAATTAAAGAAGGATGACATCTTAGGAGGACTTGTCTTCATGATTTAGAACTTTCACTACATTTGGGTCCGTTGAAGTCAGCAAATATGTATGCAGTTCCACAACTGTAGATCTATACATATAATTAACTTTGAGGAGTCAATTACCTCCTTCAGAGCAAGGGATGTTTAATCTTGGTATGCAGTGGGTTTTTTTATATATCATTTCATAAGCATGAAGCATTTTCTTATTTGGTTGTCTAACTAGTTCAATGCTTTTTGGGGCCAGTCAATCACACCAAAGCTGTAAGTTGGAATAGGAAAAGAAAATTGATTTCAGCTTGAACTTTACTCCTTGATGTCAAAGCATTTCTCATTAATAGTCTTCTGAAGTATTCTTACTGAGCTTTATCCTCATTTGTTCATGTTTCCTGTTGGCCCTTCCTTCATTCACTGTTCCCAATTATTATGTACACCCGCCAGATCAAGTTTCCTTACATCACATTCTTGTTCCACTTTGATATTTTCTTAGTGCTGCAGTTTTCCTTTTATAAATGTCTCTTTTGCACATTTACAAAGACCAAATATCATTCTTGTATCATCCGAGAAAGTTTTTAACCATCTCTACTTGGGTTTTCAGAATCTTATCTGATGGAACTATACCATTTTAAATTATCCACAAAAAAAAAAAAACATATGTCTTTAGACAAAGTTAGTTTCTGGGACGTAAAACTAAAACCATAGCACAACTTAAGTAAACAGTTTAATGTGTTAAGGGCAAGACAAAACAACAGCACTGACAAAGAACCACCCTTTGAATTTTTATCCCTGGAATAATAATTTGCCCTTTGCCATTGCAAAGTGGTTTGCCATTGTTTCATTATCACTGCAATATAACTGATAAATGTAGGACATATCTTAAACATCTATAATCATTGCATTATCCATGAATGAAGGACGCTATCAAATGTTTTTTGTAATCTGTGCACACTATACTTAAGATTTTTACCCTTTTTACGTTCCTCTATCATGGCATTGTTTGGAAACAAATGTGGTTTTGTGCCACATGATTTTATTACCTTTTTACTCTACTGCCATGATTGATTTTCTTACCACAAGGCTATACACTATCTGCATTGATTATAGTATATAATTTATATATTATCAGGAAGCAAATAATTGGTCTATAATTCTTAAATTGGCTTGCATGCTCTCTCTAAGAGAAGCATTGTTTTTCCTGTTGTTAACCAAGTCAGTGTCTGGACAGTATGTGAATACAAGTAATTCTTACAAAGACTAACTGTTCACGTAAAGATGTTAATACTGTTAGCCAGAAGTTGGGTACTGCATCTAAACCTGGGGATTTTTAATAGTGTCTAATTTCTCTGACAGTTGCATCATCCTATTTGATATAATCTAAACTACAGCTCCATTCACATCATCTAAATTAGAACTCTTTAGTTCTTCTATCCATTCATCATCTCTAATACATTCATAGTCATAAATACTTCTCTAAAATGTACCCATTTTCTTCTTTTTATTGGCGGTGCTTTTTTTCCCTTTAGTTTGGTTTCTCAATGCTCTATAAAATCTTTCTGGATCATCAATGAATTGCTTATTTTGTACTTTTTTTCTACATTTATCTGCACATATACTATATTCTTTTCTTTTTTTGCTGATATTTTTAGTTTAGTGTAGGAAATAGTTTGTGATAAATCTTGGCCTGCTCTGATGTCACGTTTTTAGCACATCTAACCTTCTAAGGATTACTGATTATCTGTTCTCTTTTCTGTACTCTAACAGTGACACTTGTTTTATGTGCTTTATAGTTTTCTCTGTTTGAAGGTTCCATAGTGGCATTTTGCTTGTTCCCTTCCTGTCCTTTGTTACTCCACATATTTGTGATAATACTTCATCTATTATTAGTTTTTTTACACAATAGTACAGCCTATTTATTTCTGTTATACCTCATGAACTTCTCTTAAAAGTCCTGATTACTGTGTTCATTTGTTTCATCAGTCTTCTAACATTTTTGGACTTATTTACTTTCTGGAATCTGTTCCTTTCATCTACCTTAATACAGCTATCCATCTCTATTAAATAAGTGTGTCTTCTATCAGAGCTTTTTCTTTTGGACTGACAGTATCTTCTTTGCTCTGTTTCCAGTGAGTCTTCTAAAGAAGGTTCCAGAACATTGTGCTGTGACATTTCTTCTTCAGACGTATTCTGCTTTATCTACTGCAACATTACTTGCATCAGGGTTATCAAGCTTTCTTCCTCCTTTCTTATCCAGTTCATATAATCTAAATTACATCCCCTTATTGGACTTTCAAGCAAGTCTCCTACAAAAGGCTCCAGATCATCATCCTGCGGCACATCCTCTTCAGATGCATCTCACTCTACCTATTGCTACTTCATCCGGGGATCCATTGTTCCACAATGTTCACACCCTGCCTGTGTTGGAGTTTCCACACAAAATCCTTCTCTTTGCAGACAATCAATCACTTCAATTTCTATTTGCTCAACTTCTACCTCAATTTTCTTTTCTACATTCCCCTCCTTGAAATCTTGCTTTTTGTATCATGTATTTCCCATATACAGCTGCCTTTATCTGTATGTCTGTTGAAGTATCTTTGTAGCTGCATGTTTTGTTTTGATTAATTTGCCTTTCTCCTTTGTGTACATGCTGACCATATGATACCTCTAATTTCCTATGACCATGTATGTTTCTTTTTTCATATCCTTCAAAAACCTTTTTTTCTACATTTTCCTCACTTTCTCATGTCTTTTTTTCCATGTAGCACAATGTTTCTTAGTATCCATAATGTTTTTCATCTGCTACACTAAGAAATACACATTTTTGACTGCAGCTTTTTTGGCAAGCATTTCTTTCCTCTACTTTCTCCCTTACTCTTGTTAAATATCCTCTATCTGGAAATGCTGGGCTTATTGTGTAACAGTAACAATACATCATTTTTTCCTCATCCTCAACAGTCCACTTTGTCATCTCCATGCCTCTTTCTTGGCCTAAAGGAGGGGCAACAGCTACTTTCCTCTGGTTTGGTGCGTCAAGTGTTTTGCATGTTTTGGCATTTAGTCTGC
The DNA here is from genome assembly GCF_019279795.1 of Protopterus annectens. Taxonomy (NCBI): domain Eukaryota; kingdom Metazoa; phylum Chordata; order Ceratodontiformes; family Protopteridae; genus Protopterus; species Protopterus annectens. The sequence continues at coordinate 880,759,920 of NC_056727.1, forward strand.
CTTTCCCGAACATTTAAGGATCTGCTTTGTCGAAGATGCATCTTGTTCTAGACATTCTACTATGATTTCAGATTGTGCCTGCAGACTGATTCATCACAGTACACTCTTTACCACTGCTAGTAACATTGGTTTCAATCTGTGCATTTTGCATGATCTTTGATTACAGGGTCTGTATATATCAATATGAGCACACCTATACACCCATTTCACAGAAAGACCACCACACTATCCTGTCCCTACAGCTCCAGGACTCTTCCTCAGTGTGCAGTCTCCTTTTTTAACGCATATCTTGTCTGAAGTCTTGTTTTCTTTTATCTGTAAACCAACTACTTACGGAGGGCTCTTCGACTTCTGTTTAAGCATCTGCCTCAGTAAATGCCCTGCATGTAACACATAATGCACAGATATGCTGCCCTACCCAAACACTTACCACAGTACCATCAATTTCTGATGGTTTATCAAATAACGCTAATGGAAGACTGGGATTTTTTTTCAGTACACGAGCTGGTATAAGTAACAGTGTATGTTATTCAATGATTGGTTTGTCAAAAGAGCACAGTAAGAAGCAGATTCCAAAAGAGCACAGTATGAAGCAGATTCCCAATCACATACGTTTTAACATTTAACAAAAAGAGTCTATTACTCTACAGGCCATTGGCAAATGCTCTTTACCCCGGTATTCATTAACAGTGTGTGCAGATGCATACATTTATCTTACTACATTTAGTGTGCTGCTGGAGACCACTGCAGTTACAGAAATGCACTGTGGTACTCCCTAGGGGACATGCAGTCACATATTGCTGTTTTCCAGAATGGTGCATAGGAGCACATGGAGAGACAGAACGAGTTGCAACTTCCTACACCAATCTAACGTTTGTATATGACACAGGGAGTTCCAGCTCCTTTACTTCTAGGCTACAGTCCCAAGCAAGTCCTCCTGGATGGCTATTCACAGAATACCCTGGACAATGGCAACATTAAAGGATGACCTGCTTACAGCATTTTGCAGAAGTGTTCAGTGATACTCAAATAGCAGCTGTACAAATACCAACCACAAAAGTATTTTGAAAGAAAGCCTGAAGTGCTGCCATAGAACTACTTGTATACAAATAAGTGAGATGAGGCAGAAATTTACCATACTTTTTATAACTTATACTGATGCACTGTAGCAGCCAGGAGGCAAAAGTGACCTTAGACTTTTTTTGCCCCAACATCATGGCAGAAAAGGATATGAACAAATGAATCCATTATGACAGGCTTTGTTTAGTCCAAATAAAAACTACGTTGCCTGCAGATGTGCATGTTAAGTAACAAGACTCTCCTTTATCAGCATAGTTTGAGAGGAAAACAAAGATAGCGACAGTCTGGTTTACATTACTCTTTGCAGCTACTTTAGGCATAAAGGAGGAATAGTTATCAAGGAAATCCCATATGAAAAATCAAACAGGCAGATGCACTCTCAATGCATGCAGCTCGACTCCCTCTGCTCCATACAGCACCTAACAGAACAAGGTTTTCCAAAAACACGTTTTAATTCTGCAGAAAAGGCTGGTTCAAAAGGCAGCTACATTCCAGTGTAAAATGAGTAGAACAGAAAAACCCTCTGAGGAAAATTGCACATGCCTTCAGAGGGCAGGGAAAGAAAATGGAGTCTTTAATGAAAACTGGACATGACAGCTAAGTTAACTTTTATTGAAGAAAATCTGAATCAGAAGTCAAAAATTTGATCAATGTACTCAGGAACAGTGGGAATGTGAGCAGATCATACCAATGCTTCAGGGTATAGCTCAAGGTGCAAATCAAGCTCAGCTGAAACAATATGCCTCATCTTTGATCAAATGTTGGTTAGAACCACCCTTCATCCATGTGGGCTATATATAGATTTTATATAAATACTCTAAAACACCCAAATGTCGAAGCAATGTTAAAAAATCATTGCAGTGCACATGCTCCAATACAACACTTCACAGCATGCAACAAGAGTGTTTTTTTTTTTTGCCTGGGGAACTCCGCATACACCATCACTGTCTAATTCTATATACTAACTCTGAAAACCTTGATCGCGCATACCAGTCACCTTCACAGACTTTCGACTACATTAAGTGCTCCAAAAGACAGATACGTATAACTATACATGCACACACATTATATATATATATATATATATATATATATATATATATATATATACACATATATACATATATACATACATACACACACACACACACACACACACACACACACACACACATACACACACACAGATATATACACACACAGAGGTATGCCTATACATATATATATATATATATATGTTTATAGGTTGGTACTAGGCTATCAGCCCTAGGGCCTATACAAGCCTAGCCATAACAATTCCCTGGCTATTTCTTCCCACATTATTTACTTCCCTGGACCCCTGTCCAGCAGGGCGACTGACGTGATCCCTGGGGCGAATTTCCTTTTTCCCATCCAATCATCAAGGTTCCTTTTGAAGAGGGCCAAAGAGGCGCTATGCTTGACATGTATGGGCAGTCTATTCCAGAGTCTGGGGAGTCTCTGGGTCAGGAACCTATCCCTCCAGCATGTTTCGTTTATTGTGATGACAAGATTTAGATCCCTGGAGCGTGTGATGACAAGATTTAGATCCCTGGAGTGTGTGGCTCTGAGGGATTGGGATTTCTTTAAGTGTAGCATGTCCAACAGCTTTGTGTTTGACATGGCCTTGTATGTTAAGCAGAGATCACCTCGGAGTAGATGATATGCGGCAGAGTATAGCTGGGTTTTTTTAAGGCGGTCAGCATAGGGCATCTGCTGTAGGCCTATGATTCTTTTAGTGATGTATTTCTGCGGCCTTTACAGTTGTTGCAGATGTCTTGAGAGGTACATACAAATGGAAAACATGTCTAATACATCGCAGGTGTTGAACCCTGGACCATGCAAACCATAGTCATGGGACCTAACACTAAGCCATCTAATCTGTATACAATATATATGAGACAGAGAGAGAGAGTGTGTGTGTATATGTATTTTATATATATATATATATATATATATATATATATATATATATATACACACACACATACACACAAAGGTATGCCTACATGTATACCTATACATACATGTATAAATGCATACATACAGGTGTGTGCAATACATCTCATACATAAACGCATTTATGTGCAACATTCAGACAAGAAAGGCAATCGTAATTATTACACAGGTTTACAGAGATCAGTTGCAACAATGACAAATGCACTGCTCACACACTGTATCTATTAGAGCCAGGTCTTTTTTCAGTCATTTTCTCACAAACAGCAACTTCAACTACTAAAATTAGTGGTAAAGTTTCAAGAATAAGAGTTGAAAGAAGTGGAAATTGAGTAACTCACAGAAAAAGCCATACAGCATCAGAACTATGACTAAACATTAAGGTAGTCAAGTTCAACAGCATCTAACCAATCAAAACACAACAGAGATAACTCATCAGAAATAAATAAAATCATCTGTCTAACCTGATGGTTTCTGCTGAAGTTGACTGAAACATTAACCAAGACAAAACTGCAAAACTATTTTTCTAAGCATTTACGCTTTGGCATAAACTACAACATGCAGGGCACAGCCTGTAAATACCTACCTGAAAGCTTACCTTCATAGCTGGTGATCTACATAACTCAGCACTCCCTTCATTTTTTTCCAGAGCTTCCAGGCAGGGTCTTACATCCGAGTGACGCCTCCACGTGCATCTGCAGTTACCTCCTATTGCTCCTCTAGGCTAGAATGTTACTTGTTCATACTTGCATTAACAATTCCAAAATCATGCTACATACAAAGTATCAGAATATTTTATCTTGAAGCATTCATTATGGCAAATACAACTGAATTAATATCTGACCTCTGTCAATGAGTATCTGTTAGAATTGTAAGGTGATAACTTAATTTTTAAAGGCTCAGGCCGCACCCACTAGGAGTTAAAGGTACACACTCAAAAGAGTTGTACTGAAGGGATTAATTTGCAGAAGTCTTCTATCATCCTATCTCAGATTATTTTTCTCATGGGATGTTTGCTGGACTTGACCTTGGGAAGAGCCTTTCTTCCAAATTTAGTACAAGTTCCTGAACAGTTGTTCCCAGTGACTCTTGACAGCTGGGAAAGAGAGTCTGCAAAGATGAGATAATTATCCAAATGTGGAAAATATGAATGCCCTGAAATCTGCAATAAACAATTACTGAACTTTGCATTTTGTGAATACCCTTGGTGAAGTGGAGAGTCCAAAGGGCAAAACAAAAAACTGGTAATTTAAGCCAGGCACAACAAATCTTAAATGCCAAAGAAATGTGACGGTAGGCATCCATTAGCTCCATATGAAAGCTAACATGAAAGCCAGATTTGGAGTCAGAGGTTTAAGAGGAATGCAAACATGTTGCCATCTTAAACTCCTTAGAGGACCCAAAGATCTTACAAGAGGGCCTGTTCCAAACAAATAGCTGCTACCAAAACCACAGACTAAAACTAAATGCCAAGAAGTGTATAATCGCATCTTTTGGCAAGCATGACTCCTCTTGTAACTATCACTTTGATCACACACCCCTGAAAAATGGATCCCATAGCTAGGATGTGTGAACCTATGTCGACAAACTGTCCTTTGATCACCACATACCAACTGTTGTATGGAAGTAATTTTCATTTCACAGTTTATATCTAAAGGTATTGTGTCCAGATCCTGGGATGCAACTGTTACACTACAGTCACCACTTATTAGGCTGATCTTTGGAGCATAATGTCTCTTTGGTAGGTATCTGTCCAACTGAACAACGCTTTTGCATAAAAAAATAAATAGCAGGGTCCTAAACTATAAAAACTATGCAGACCATCTCAAAGCCTTGCCCCTCTACTCAGTATCATAAAAGATATGGAGAGAGAACTTCTGCATATACAGCTTTAAACTGACCCAATTATGTCAGACCTATTACATAACAGCAAGTCTAATGGCATCAAATTCCCATTCAAGAGATCTCAATCTATTTGCAAAATAAGCAGAACATGGTGAAAGGATAAGATCTGTAGCACAGAGAATACCACTTCTATGCTTTATGTGGACTGAAGATGGTTCCAAAGTACTTATCTTACACTATTCAAATGTAACTTAGATGAATGGATTGGCAACCATAAATCCATTTCTGTTTTATCATCCCTAACCCTCATGACAAGGAAAACAAGTAAATGTCTCAATATATCCGTGCTCAACTTATCTGTGTTATCTGTATGCAAGACACAAATGCTGAAACTACTATGGGAATATAAGGCTAGGCTTAAGATTATTATTATTATTAGGACATTTGTTTACCGGGGTGGTCTGACTAGGTCTACAGAACCAGTTTTCAGCAAAGGCCAGGGGAGAAAAGCTCCACATACAGTACAATACAATACAGTGCAAATGACATTAGAAATACTATACACAAGCTGAAAGAACAAACTATGCTACAATATATACTACACATCTAAACAACTCTATAGAGTTAAAACATTATAGACAATAACAGTCACTCTCACCATATATGTAGCCTATGAGTAGGTACTGTCCAAAAATAGTATGTAGATAGTGCAATGTATGACACTGACTGTTCTAGTACATGAAAAAGTAGACTGCTGGTTTCAGTTAGGAAAATAATAGCCAGCAATGTAGTGATGCAGAAAGATAGTGAGAGAGTTAAGAAAAACAGAGGCATTACAGACTGAGCAGTAGCTTAAGGATATGGTACAGAAACAGAGAAGGAGTTAGGACAGCCTTAGGATCTTACAGACTATGAGGGAGTGAAATGTGACAGAAGAGCAGGATGAGGCTAAAGTGGAAGAAGAGGAAGAGCGGAGCATTAGGCAGGCTTTATGCAGGAGCAGAGCCATGTATTTTTGTAATGATTTTTTAAAGAGGCTTTGAAATGGGTAAGGCTAGGCACTGACCTGGTAGCTAGAGGTAGTGAATTCCATAGTATAGAGGCAGAGTATGAATACAGAGAGTGGCCAGGTTTTCTTGTAGGTTTTGAGATAGCAGAGAGATTTTTGTCTTCTAATCATAGGGATCAATTTGGTCTGTAAGGTGTGATTAGACTGGCTATCGCAGGGCAGGCAGTAAGCTTGAAAATAAGGTTGCACATGGTGGACAGCTGAATAAAGGCAAGTTAGTTGGGGAGTTCAAGCCAGTTTAGTTCTAGTAGTGGTTTACAGTGGTGTGTGTCATGTTTAAAGTTTGTGTCAAACTTTGCAACTTTGTTGTAGCACTGTGCCACCTTGCTTAGGGAAGAAATCTGTAAGTTAGTTAGGATAAGAGCACCGTAAAGAACTGAGGGAAGTAAAAATGCTTTTGTAAGGGTAGTTGTGGTCGCTGCAGTAAAGAAATGTTGGTTTCTATATCAGAGTCACAGTTTTTGATAACTTTTCTTTACATTTTGCTATATATGACGGTCAAATGAAAGTTTATTGTCAATGATCATGATTATCACAGATCAATAGCCTAATAAGTATGTATGAACCTACAAGATTTTGAAGCAGTAAAATCTTGAAATTTGGAAACATGACGAAAGTGTAAAGAAAGATCCAGGACTGGCCTACAGGATCCTTCTGGTTTGGAAACTAGAAAGATCCCTGAAAAAATATCTTTGCCTACGAAATTGACATCTACTGCATAAATCATAGTGTAAAGTGTGTGCTACATCTTTAAGAAGCATGCGAGGCTGGATGTACACGTACATAACCCACACACGTGCAAACCCCTAGTCCCATTTTGAAGCAGCAGCCAAGGAGTGAGCAGGCATGATCATAGCTGTCAATTTGTATATAAATTACTTAATTTAAAATTAATAGTCAACAGTAGTAATGTGTTTGTATGAAATAAAGCTGCTTGAACAGAACCCACAAAGACTCTGTGTCCCAGACAAGAAAGCAACATGGTGTCAGAACAGGAATGGGACACAGAAGAATATTTGGAGCCATGAGGTGCAAAGAAGGCAGTGATGGCAAAATCACACATTTTACAAGAAAAGTACAGTTTTGTACCTACCATAAATGTAGATGTTCGAGGATCCACATTGCTGCAGTCCTAACTATTGGGTAGTCCGCTGTCCCAGTCGGCCCGAATACCAAAGTATATGGCTGACGTCGGTCAAGGCGCATTAGACTGACGTCAGTACGTCAGGGTACTAATGCGCATGACCGACGTCATATCCTCAGTCTTTTCTTGCCCCAGATGTCAAAAGACCCTAAAAAAGACAAGGCCAAAACCAAAAACTCCAAACATTCCTGCACCAAAAATATGTACAATATATACAAAATTACCAGAGTATAACCTCACCTACACAACCACCCCTAAACACAGAGGGGAAGGAGGGAGGGTAAATTGGACTGCAGCAATGTGGATCCTCGAACATCTACATTTATGGTAGGTACAAAACTGTACTATGTTCTTCATTCCACATTGCTGCAGTCCTAACTATTGGGTAGAATCCCAAAGCAGAGGTAAGGGAGGCTGGCAAATCATAAGGAAGCAGGAGCTGATAACATGCCTTGCAAAATAGCTGTGGCAAAACCAGCCCTAGATTTAGAGTAGAGAGGAAGGTGATAATGCTTAGAGAAAGTATGCACTGAACTCCAAGTAGCTGCCTCCAAAATATCCTTAGTTGCCACCCCCCTAAGAAATGTTGTTGAAGTGGCAGTAGCCCTAGTGGAATGAGGCCTAATCCCAGCTGGAATCTCCTTGCCATGATGGGAATAACAAAATGCAATGCAAAACCCAATCCACTTAGACATAGTTTGTTTTGACACAGGCTTGCCCTGAGAACTCAAAGCAAAAGAAACAAACAACTGCTGAGACTGCCTAAAATCCTTAGTCCTGCTTAAATAATAACGCAATTGCCTGTGCACATCTAAAGTGTGCAAAATCTTTTCCCCTTTATTTTGGGGATCTGCATAAAAAGTAGGCAAATGAATAGTTTGGTTTAAAGCCACACTAGAAACCACCTTAGGCATAAAGGAAGGATTAGTACGTAATGATACCCTATCCTTATGAAAATCAAAAGGCTCTACCGCCATAAGAGCCTGCAATTCAGAAACCCTTCTTGCAGAAGTAATGGCCAACAAAAAAGCAGTCTTCCATGACAAGTATTTCAATTCAGCAGTAGCCGCAGGCTCAAAAGGTTGTAGAGTAAGTTTCTCCAACACAAAATTGAGATCCCAAGCAGGAGTAGGAGCTCTACGTGGGGTCTTATATTCTTTGCCCCTCTAAGAAATTGCTTGAACAAAGGATGCGAAAACAATGGTGGGTCACAATCATAGTGAGCTGAAATTGCTGCAGCATGAATCTTAATGGAAGAGAAAGACAAACCTTTGTCCAATAACTCAGTAAGATATTGAAGAGCCACACTCAAATTAGGCTCAGAAATCTCCAAATTGTTTGCTGCACTCCAAAATAAAAATCTCTTCCATTTTTCTGCGTACACTTTCCTTGTACTAGGTCTTCTGGCTTCCATAATCACATTTAAAACTTGTTGAGGAAGTTGAGACCTGCTGTGTTTCAAAACAGAATATGCCAGGCTGTTAGATGAAGAGAGTGAAGCTTGACATTGAGCAGGTGACCGTCCCTCTGAGACAACAGGTGTGGAATCAAAGGTAAAGGCCATGGAGGCTTCCTTACCAGACTCCTCAGTAATGGGTACCAGTGTTGCCGAGGCCAATCTGGAGCTATTAAAATCATCCTTGGCTTGTCTTGTCTGACCTTTAGGAGCACCTTTGGGAGAAGAGGCAGAGGTGGAAAGGCATACACATGAAGATTTTTCCAACTGAAAGAAAGAGCATCCACTTTCCAAGCTGTGTGATGAAACCTCTTTGTGCAAAACTTTGGCAGCTGGTGGTTTAGTGGAGAAGCGAACAGATCTATGTCTGGAGTTCCCCATGACACTGTCAATTTTTGAAATACATGAAGATCCAGTTTCCACTCGTGGGGATCCATGATTTGTCTGTTTAACACATCTGCTAAGGAGTTCTGTGCTCCCGGCAGAAACCTTGCCTGAAGAGTTAGTTGCAAGCTGAGCGCAGTCTCCCATAAAATCATTGCTTGCCTGCACAACGGGTAAGAATGTGTTCCCCCTTGTTTGTTGATGTACCACATGACAGTTGTGTTGTCTGTTAGAATCAACACCTGCCCTGGAAGAAGCAACTCCTTGAAAGCCATTAATGCAAACTGGACTGCTAACATCTCTTTCATGTTGATATGTAGATGCTGTAGTCTGGCAGGCCACTTGTCTTGTATCCACTTTCCATTTAGATGAGCTCCCAAGCAATGTCTGAGGCATCTGTCGTTAGAATCTGACTCGCCTCTGGCCGGGTCACAGAGAGTCCCTTGTTTAGGTGACATTCCTGAGCCCACCACAAAAATTCCTTTTGAATGCAAGGTATTATTTGAATGACAGTGTCCAAATCCTGGCAGTGCTGTGTCCATACATTTTGAGATACCATTGCAGCTTCCTCATATGCAGTTTGGCATTGGGAAGCACCAGAATACAAGATGCCATGAACCCTAAGGCTTGAAGGACTGTCCTTGCAGTCAGCCCGGACTGAAGAGATAGTTGATGGAAGTAACTGGAAAGATTCTTTTGTTTGTCCGGGGTTAAAAGGCCATCTGGGCTGCTGTATTCAGTCTCACACCCAGAAAGCACATGTCTTGAGAGGGTACTAGACTGGACTTTATTTCGCTCACAGAATACCCTAGGCATCTTAGCACTGCTATCACAAATTCCAAATGCTGTAAAGGTCTTCCTTTTCTTGAGCCAGAATCAGGCAGTCGCCCAAGTAAGGATAGATTTGAATTCCTTTTAGCCTGAAGTAAGCTATCACTGGAGCCAGAACCTTTGTGAATACTCTGGGCAGTAGATAAGCCAAAGGGCAATGCAGAGAACTGATAATGAGAATTTCCAGCTCGAAACGCAGATACTTCCTGCAACTTAGTCTGATAGGCACATGAAGGTAAGCTTCCTTGAGATCTAAAGTTACCATCCAGTGATCTTTGCCCAGCAGAGGTAAAAGCTGTTGTAACGTCAACATTTTGAACTTGGGAATGTCCAGATAAGTGTTGAGGATAGATAAATCCAAAATTGGTCTCCACGTGTTCCCCTTCTTCGGTACTAGGAACAGGCGAGAATAAAATCCTAGGCCCCTTTCTGGCACAGGAACTGGCTGAATGGCCCCTATTTGGAGCAACAGAGAAATTTGCTTGTGAGCCTCTTTTCTTTGCAGAGGAGGAATGTCTGGCATGCCTTTGAAAGGAGGCAAGGTATGGAAATAAAACCTGTAACCGTGGTGAATGATATCCAAAACCCATCTGTCTTGGGTAATTAAATCCCAATTTTCTTTGAAAAGAGCCAGCCTTCCTCCCAAAGGTGCTGCCAGGCGAGAATGTACTGGCAGCTGAAAAGGTAGGTCATTGGGTCTGTTTACGAAAGGACTGACCCCTGCCCTCACCAGAAGACTAAGCAGGTGAACTCCCTGTTCTAGGCCTAAAAGAACCTTGTGCTCTGCCCCTACCACGTCTAGACCTACCCCTAGACTGGGAATCATAAGCAGGATATGTCCATCCCTTAGTAGGCCAATTTCTACTAAACTTTGGAGGCTGAACCTGCAAAAAATCCTTAACAGTTTGCATAGACTTAGCCTTGTCCTCCATTTTCTTTAAAACTGCTTCCACAGGCGAACCAAACAACACGTCAGACTGTAAAGGAGCATCCAAAATCCTTGTCTTAACATGCTCAGCTAAATTCTGATCCCTCAACCAGGCGTGCCTACGAAGAACAGAACCAGTGGCAGCCACCCTCGAGGAGGCCTGCACAGCATCAAAACCACACTGCAAGGAATGTTTACCCACCTGTTCAGACACATGAACTAAATCCTGCAACTCTTTACACTCAATACCTTCTGCCAGAGCATCCACCTTAGACTTCAATTGTGAAAGGAGATAATTCTGATATTTTAACATGTGAAACTGACAATTCAACGCCCTCATGGCTAAAGTGGAAGAAGTATACACTTTCTTTCCCCATCTATCCAAAGCCCTTGCCTCTTTATCAGGAGGAACAGGATTTTTAACAACAGAGGCCTTCACACCTTTAGGCCCCTGAGAGACAGTTTCTGGGTCTGCCCTAGGACTCTTGAAAAGATACTTATGAGCTTCAGGCACCCTATAGTACCTATCCGGTTTAACTGGGGCAGGAGGCAAAGAATCAGGATTCAGGGAAGCCTCTGCAAAACATCTTCCACCACATTCAGAACAGGAGGTATAGCTAAAGGCCTATGCTGGGGTAAAACAAGAATTCCCTAAGCCTCTTCCTGGAATCAGAGAAATCTTGACCTTCCCATTTAAAATGCTCCCTCATGGAATGCAGAGTCTCTGAAAATGAAAAATCCTCAGGTGGAGAAGCTGAAGGAGTAGAATCATCCACATCAGAATCAGAATAAGGAGGATACTCCTGCAAGTCTTCAGCCCAAGACTCAGAAGCCTCCGAACATTGCTCAAAACTCTCAAACTCAGGTTCCACCCTAGGCCTCTTATCAGGAGGGGGCATAGAACCTCTAATCATAGTAATCAAATCCTCTGCCATTTTAAGCATATGTTTCTTAGGCAAAGACCCTGAAGCACTAGGAGAAACCCCGACTGAAGCTAAACTTGGCCTGCCTCTCAAAGAAGCCTTGGAAACAGAAGGGGAGGCTCTAACCACCTTAGGAAGAGAGGGAAGAACAGCCACCTGAGAAGCCCCTTCAGCCTGGCCTACTTCCTGAGAGGACACATCCTGTAACAGTAAAGTCTCTCCCTGAGACTCCAAAGAAACTCCTGGCAGAACCTCCGCTCCACTGAGTTTTCTAAAGAACCGACGTCCGGGACTGTCGGTTCTTCCACTCTAGGCTTTGCTGCTTTGTCCTTGCGCTTTTTGGTCGAAGCGGCGCCGGAGCATCCGACGGCATTTTATAATTACAACGCTTCCCAAAACTAACCTGGCACAGTCTAACCTTCTCTTAATAGTGCGTTTGTTAAATCTAGCACAAGAGCGGCATCCAACAACGCCGTGCTCAGGCCCTAAACAAGGTATACACAAAGTATGGTAATCCCTATGAGGTATCTGTTTCCCACAAGAAATACAGTTATTCACTTTTTCTGACATCCGTTAAATACTGAGGCAAGAAAACCAAAATATTCCCAACGGGTACTTAGCCAACTTTGATTCGGTCTGAAACTCTGACTTCAAAAACTTTCAGAACGCCAACCTGCACTCGCAAAACTGCTTCTGCATCGGACCATGCGGCAAAAAAGACTGAGGATATGACGTGGGTCATGCGCATTAGTACCCTGACGTACTGACGTCAGTCTAATGCGCCTTGACCGACGTCAGCCATATACTTTGGTATTCGGGCCGACTGGGACAGCGGACTACCCAATAGTTAGGACTGCAGCAATGTGGAATGAAGAACATCATTTACAGTTACACTCTTTATTAAGTCCCTTTGGAAAGAGTGTATCAAATTTATATATATATATATATATATATATATATATATATATATATATATATATATACACATACATATACACATAGGTTCATAGGTTGGTACTAGGCTATCAGCCCTAGGGCCTATGCAAGCCTAGCCATAACAATTCCATGGCTATTTCTTCCCACAATATTTACTTCTCTGGACCCCTGTCTAGCAGGGCGACTGACATGATCCCCGGGGTGAATTTCCTATCTCCCATCCAATCATCAAGGTTCCTTTTGAAGAGGACCAATGAGGCGCTCTGCTTGACAAGTATGGGCAGTCTATTCCAGAGTATGGGGAGTCTCTGGGTCAGGAACCTATCCCTCCAGCATGTTTTGTTCATTGTGATGACAAGGTTTAGCTCCCTGGAGCGTGTGGCTCTGTGGGATTGGGATTTCTTTAAGTGGAGCATGTCCAACAGCTCAGGGTTTGACATGGCCTTGTATGTTAAGCAGAGATCGCCTCTGAGTAGATGATATGCCACAGAGTATAGCTGGAGTTTCTTTTTTACACGGTCAACAAATGGCATCTGCTTTAGGCCTGTGATTCTTTTAGTGAGGTATTTCTGTGGCCTTTC